>NC_069505.1:154003677-154111177 GCF_027579735.1 Bombina bombina
ATTTCAACAGTCACAGCAATTTGCTATAGTTTTAAGTCTCCAGCCTTGGGCTCTTTACCTCTCTCCATGTATCCAGGTGTCCATGCATCCAGGGCCCATACAGCCCTATCATCCGGGGGTGAAAGCCTCCCTGTGAGAGACTAAGTGCAGTCCAGGATCCTCCTCCTACCACTTCCACTCCTGGTTCTGCTCCTAGGTCAGGGCACCTGCTCCTCACACGCCCATAGACCTTTCCCGTGCTTTGTGACTGCAGCTTGGCCACCACCTCTGCCCGGCGTTACTCACAGGCCCCACTGTTGGACCGGACTGGCCTCACGGTATCCATCCAGCAGTATGCCTCCCTAAAGCAGGGCTGGAGACACGGCCTGATATCCGCCGTAGTTCCGTCTCCTTACCACCTTAGGAGTAGCGTCGGCTAACTCACATGTGCAGCTCTGCTCTGCACCTCGCCGCGCTGCGTGATGACGTCACACTTGCACCTCCCCCGCCGTTTTTGGGGTCTCTTTCTATATGTGAGATTTTTAGTGGAATGGAGTGATGAACTAGGATACCAACTCCGCATTTCTTAGAGTTACCTGAGGCAAATAGCGCTATTAGGTATTGTTTAGGGTTACACTTTGGCTCTCTGCCCTTACGAAAATGGGTCTCCTGGAGAAAAAGAATATGACTGTGCAATTTACCAAGTTCTCTCATTGCTATCGATCTTTTACCTGGGTCGTTTAGACCTTTTGCATTTATTGTGGTAAAATTAAGGCTATGTAGGCCAAACTTACTGTGTGAGTGGGACATCTTATGTGGGAGGTCAAGGGGAGGAAAAAAAAAAAAAGGGAGGGAGAGAGAGAGAAACGGCAAGCAAGTGAGCGTAGAGAGAAAGGATACACTGCAGGGAAGAAGAAGGGCTAGAGTTGCCTAACGTAGAACAGGCAACTAAAAGAAGTAAGAGAAAGTAAAAAAGAATAAGAAGACAAGGGGAAAGAAAAGGAGAGAAGTCTCTGTTGGAAATTAAGGTAGTAGCAGCTACTCGGGTCGTTAAGGTAAACCACCTGTGTAGAAGTAGAGGTAAGAAAGGGATAGTAATCCTCTGGCAAGTACAAACTTTGTTACGTCATTAAAGATTTACAGGGTATAGGAATTCTCAGGCCCTGGAGGTATCACTGGTATGGCATCAGGTAAGGGAAGGAAAGTGGTGAAGAAGGGCAAGTGAGAAGGGAGGAGGGGGAAAGGGGTAAGAGTGGAGAAAGGAAGGTAGAAGAAGGGAAAGATAAGGAGACAAAAGAAGGATGAGGGAAAAAGGGAGGGTGAGAAAAGGGGAAGGAGGGTGGGGGAGGCAGGGGGGAAGGGGTAGGATGGAGGAGGGATGAGGAGAGGATGAGGGAGGGGGGGAGGGGAAGGAAGGAGGGGAGGGGGGAGGTAGGGGAGGGGGAGGGTGAATGGGAGATGGGAAGGAAAGGAGGGAGGAAAAGGATTGCTGGGAAAGGGGTATACTAAATAATCTGTTACTCTATAATCGTACGACTATGCTTAACAGAGTATCAACATGAACAGTTTTTAAATATCATCAAAAATAAATGCAGTTTTCCGTGTCATCAGCAACGGTAGCTATCATTTGCAAAAATAACTATAGCCACTGAACAGTAAAGTGTGCCTTCTGAGGTAGCTTTATAATTCTTTTCGCCTCATAGGCCCATATAAGTGTGATGTCCTGTTTTATGCAGGAACTTTTGCAGTGTTATTGAATTAAGGGTTTGTTAAATTAGAATTCCGGAAGAATGAGTAAATACTTTGAAAGTAAAATGTGCAACAAAAGATTCTAGCTTACTACTCCTGTTTAGAGAGAAAGAAATTAAAGCAAGTTAGGAATTTTCAGAGTAGAATCACAGCAATAGGGATGCGGTCAAATAAGCTGCAAAGGGAAAACAATTTTCAGGCAAGGAATGATGGTTCAGGTGTGCCTGATATAGGGTGGAGGAAAGGTAGGCGGGATATACCTTAAAGGTATATCACACACTCCCCCCACTAAGGGGTCCCCCAATTGACGAGAGGGATGGCTTCAAAGGATATCTGCGATGAAAGGATCTAATTAAACGGGGAGCAGAAATGTCCGTGCTACGATGCCAAGAATTGTCCTCAGGACCAAAACCTTTCCATTTTAATAAGTACTCTAAGTGATGATTCTTGATCCTAGAATCCAGAATATGTTCCACCTCAAATTCATCGTGGTCATCTATTTGTAACGCAGTTGGAGTCTGAAGACTGGATGGTATGGTAGAAGTATAAGGTTTAATTAGAGATACATGTATAGTGGGATGAATCCTATAAGCTGCAGGAAGAGTTAAACATACTGTCATAGGGTTCAAAATTTTATTGATTACAAAAGGTCCAATGTATTGATTTGCCAATTTCTTAGAGGGTACATGGAGTTTTAGATTCTTTACAGATAGTAATACTTTGTCACCCACTTTATATACTGGACTGGGTCTGTGACGTTTATCATAATAAGCTTTCTGGTAATTCTTTGCGTCAGATAAATGTTTTTTGACTAGGGCTAGTCTTGCTTCTAGTTGTAAAGAATAGTCTTTAGCAGCTGGAGAATTTACATCAGTTTTAGATAGAGTCAAAGTTGTTGGATGATAGCCATAGGTTACATAGAACGGTGTCATCTTTGTTGAAGATGATACTGAATTGTTGTAAGAGAATTCCGCCATTGATAAATAATCTATCCAATCATCTTGCAAATGGGAAATGTAACAACGAAGATATTGTTCTAATGTTTGGTTTAGTTTCTCAGTCATCCCATTGGTTTGGGGATGGAAAGCTGTTGAGTATCTTGGTGTAATTTTTAATAATTTGCATAATGATCTCCAAAAGGATGAGGTGAATTGTGTACCTCTATCTGTTATAATATCAGTGGGTAGTCCATGAAGTTTTACTATGTGATTAAGAAAAACATTAGCTGTAATAAAAGCGGAAGGTAACCTTTTTAGAGGTATAAAATGTCCCAACTTTGTTAGATGATCTATTACAACTAATATAGTGTTAAAGTTCCTTGATTTTGGTAGCTCTACAATAAAGTCCATCGAGATCATGGACCAGGGTTTATCCGGAACTGGCAATGGGGTCAACAATCCGATGGGCCCTTTATGATCTATTTTATTTCTAGCACAAATGTCACAGGAATTGACATAATCTTGAATGGTTTGATTCATGTGGGGCCACCAAAAGTTTCTTCTTGTTTTTTCAATGGTTTTTTGTATTCCGGTATGACCGGATAAAGGTTCGTCATGAGTGTGTTTCAATATTTGTTTCCTTAATGAACTGGGTATATACAATTGATTTTTATGATTTATCAAACCAGTATTTAAGTTTTTGTGACAGGATTTAGGTGTATTGGTTTCTTTTTCTTGTACCCTTTTAATCTCCTCCTCTAGAGGTGTTAGGGCTCCAATAAATTTTTCTATTGGTACTATTGGAGTCATGGTCTCTTGAGGTGTCATTTCCTGTACTCTGGATAATGCATCAGCCTTGGTATTCAGACTTCCTGGTCGGTAAGTGATCAAGAAATTGAACCTATCTAAGAATAGAGACCATCTTACTTGTCTGGAAGTTAGAGTTTTACTTTTCTTCAAATATTCCAGATTCTTATGATCTGTGAAGATTTTAAATGGTTTTTGTGTACCTTCCAGTAAGTGTCTCCATTGTTCGAGGGATACTTTGATAGCAAGGAGTTCTTTATCTCCTATACTATAATTATTTTCTGCGGGTGTGAATCTTCTTGAATAATAAGCTACAGGAAATAATTCTGATTTGTTATCTACTTGTTGAGATAGAACTGCTCCTATACCTGAACTTGATGCATCTACCTCTAATACATATTGCAGCTCAGGATCTGGCATGTGTAAAATGGGGGCTTTGGAAAATTGCCCTTTTAAGTAGTCAAAAGCTGATTGGGCCTGTTCGGTCCATTTATATCTTTGTTTCTTACTAGTCAACTGAGTTAAGGGCTTTACTATATCAGAAAAGTTTTTTATAAACTTTCGATAGTAGTTGGCAAAGCCAATAAAACGTTGTAGTGCACGAACTGATTTTGGTGTAGGCCATTCTAATACAGATGAAACTTTATCTGGATCCATTTGGATCCTATTAGGAGTTATTATGTATCCCAGAAATTTAATTTTGTTAACATGAAATAAACACTTTTCATGTTTGGCATATAACTTGTGTTCCTTCAATCGCATTAAGACCCAACGTACATGTCTTTCGTGTTCCTCTTCTGTCTTGGAATAAATCAGAATGTCATCTAAATACACTATAACACAAATATCCATTAAATCTCGGAAGATTTCATTAATAAAGTGTTGAAAAGTGGCTGGAGCATTGCTCAATCCAAAAGGCATTACATTGTATTGGTATAACCCATATCGAGTCCGAAAAGCGGTCTTCCATTCGTCACCTTTCTTTATTCTGATAAGGTTGTATGCCCCTTTTAAATCTAATTTAGTAAATATTTGTGCTCCTTTTAACCGTTCTATTATCTCTGGTATTAGTGGTAATGGATACCTGTTTTTTATGGTTATAGAGTTTAAAGCCCTGTAGTCAATTATAGGCCTTAGAGTGCCATCTTTGTTTTTTACCAAAAACATGCCTGCAGCAGCAGGGGATGTGGAGTGAGATATAAATCCCTTTCTCAGGTTGTCATCCAAATAGGACCTTAAGTATACTAACTCATCTTGTGATAGAGGATAGATCTTCCCATGCGGTATTGGTGACCCTGGAATGATATCTATAGGGCAATCGAAGCTTCTGTGGGGTGGTAAATTTTCTGCTTCTTTCAAATTGAAGACCTCTGCCAAATCCTGATATATCCCTGGTATCCCTATCTCAGATGATGAAAGAATGCTATGAGGGTAACAGGTGTTCATGCAATATGTTGAGTCTAGATTAAGCTTTGAATGTTCCCAATCTATTTTAGGATTATGTTTTTGCAGCCAACTATATCCTAAAATAATAGTATGTAATGATATGGGGATCACATCAAATGTAATATATTCTGTGTGCCCCTTGTTTATCATTGTGAGCAAAGGTATTGTTTGGTGTGTAATGGGTCCCTTATTTATTAAAGTACCATCAATTGATTTAACAAACACAGGGTTCTGCTTGCAAACCAGAGGAATTTTATTATTTACAATATATACAGAATCAATATAGTTCCCAGATGCACCTGAGTCAATCAATGCCTTGGAGTGTATATTTTCCTGATCCCACTGCAAAGAGAGAGGTAAAGTCAATTGCATTGTATCTGAGATATGATATATGTTTTGATAACCTGTTTTCTTACCCTTCTTTTGTCTTTGTAATGAAGGACAGCTTGAGACGTTATGTTCTTTTTGTCCACAGTATAAACATAAGTTTTCTAATCTTCTTCTCATTTTTTCCTCATTACTTAGTGGCCCCTTGATAGTGCCTATCTCCATAGGGGTTACACTACCTTGATGTTTCTCAGATGTTGTAGTGTAAGTAATCTGGCGCCTAGGTATTGTGTCTGAAGTAAATCTCTCTGCTCGCCGTTCCCTGAGTCTTCTATCTATGGATGTGCTTAATTTTATAAGTGCTGGAAGAGTATCAGGCATTTCCTGGCGAGACAGTTCATCCTTAAGGTTTTCAGATAGGCCCAGCCTAAACTGATTTTTAAGGCTAACTTGGTTCCATAGTGAGTCTGTTGCCCACATTTGAAATTCAGTTGTGTACTCCTCCACCGTGCGCTTACCCTGTTTGAGTGCGCGTAGTTTAGATTCTGCAGTGATTTGTGTATCTGTGTCTTCATATAAATTAGACATAGCTTGAAAGAAATCCTGTAGTGACTCCAAAATTGGGTCATTATTTTCATAAAACCTGTTAGCCCAGGTCCTAGGCTCTCCTTGTAAAAATGAAATAGTGGTGCAAACCCTGATGCGGTCTGAATAATATGTGCGGGGTCTCATGGTGAAAAGAAGTTTACAAGCAGTCTTGAAATCTCTGAATTCATGTCTTTTGCCAGTGAAAGGTTGAGGATATTGAATATGGGGTTCAGGTACTTCAGTACTTTTATGAGACATATATTCTTTAACAATAGCTT
Source organism: Bombina bombina (assembly GCF_027579735.1). Classification (NCBI taxonomy): domain Eukaryota; kingdom Metazoa; phylum Chordata; class Amphibia; order Anura; family Bombinatoridae; genus Bombina; species Bombina bombina. The sequence continues at coordinate 154,009,790 of NC_069505.1, forward strand.
TTAATGCGGTATTATCTGCTTGTACTTCTGTTAAACCTTGTGCAAGATAATCTAATTTTCTTTGTATGTTAGAGAACTCAGTTTTAATTTCATTTGCATCCATGATATTAAAGTTTTGTTTACCAGTAACAAACCCTTAGAACACTGAGGCCTGAAAATTATGTGATGTCCTGTTTTATGCAGGAACTTTTGCAGTGTTATTGAATAAAGGGTTTGTTAAATTAGAATTCCGGAAGAATGAGTAAATACTTTGAAAGTAAAATGTGCAACAAAAGATTCTAGCTTACTACTCCTGTTTAGAGAGAAAGAAATTAAAGCAAGTTAGGAATTTTCAGAGTAGAATCACAGCAATAGGGATGCGGTCAAATAAGCTGCAAAGGGAAAACAATTTTCAGGCAAGGAATGATGGTTCAGGTGTGCCTGATATAGGGTGGAGGAAAGGTAGGCGGGATATACCTTAAAGGTATATCACAATAAGGCACAAAATATAGGGGGGGGAAAGGGAAGTACGAGGGAGGGAGGGAAAGGGGAGGGGTGGAAGAAGGGAGGGGAGGGACGGGGAGGAGGAGGGAACAAGGCTATCTGTTACATTATTTACATGAGACTGTGCCCAACAGAGTATAAGCATAAACGTTTTCAAACATCAACATAAGTGCATAGGGTTTTCAGTGTAGGTGGCATAGTTATAAAACACATACATACAACAAGCTGTAACCATATAGCAGTGGGAAAGACTTTTAAAGTAACCTTATGTTTCTATGTCGCCTCTTGAACCTATTGCGGGCTCAGGGCGTACTGGAATTCTTTAAGCCAGTAGTTGAGGTGGCCTACATATGCAGATAGACAATTATAGCCATTCAATAATAAAATGTTACTTTTGAAACAGCTTTATGGTTCTTTGCACCGCATAAGCCCATTAAAGGCGCACAGTAAAGGAAAAAAAGGGGAGGGGGAAGGACAAGGGAGGGGGAAGGGAAATGGGAGGGGGAGGAAAGGGAAAGGGTGGGAAGGTGGGGAAAACAAGGCAGTCTATTACATTGTCATCACGAAACCTTGCCCAATGGGGCAGCAGCATAAACATTTTCAAACAACAACATAAGTGCATGAAGTTCTCTGTGTCGGTGAAAAAGCTAGACAACACATGCATACATCGAACTGTAACCACTTAGCAATAAAGATAACTTTTGAAATAATTCTGTGTTTCTCCGTCACCCCTAGCACCCATTATGGGCTCAAGGGGAACCCCTGATAGCTGTGGAGAAGCAGTTCTGTCCTGGATCACCAGGATCCCCCTGTCTCTAAGTGTGGGGGGGTCCCCATCCCCCCCCATCCTAATGATACATAAAGGATACTGAAGTGTCAGAGTTGGATGGCATAGCCACCCGTCACAGAAGATGATGTGTGGTTAATCCTTCTTCAGCTTCAGGAGGCTGAAGTGGAGGCCTCCAGCCCAGCATTCTGTGGATGAGTTTCATCCTCTATTGAAAGACTGGCCAAGAAGGCCCGAGCATCCGAGCCAGGTCGGAAAACCGCTGTCTTGTTGTTCCCTGTGGCGATTAGAGATACAGGAAAGCCCCAACGGTATTGAATTTTGTGAGCCCTTAGCTTCGATGTGATGGGGGCTAACTCCCTTCTTTTCACTAGTGTAGTTGGAGAGAGGTCAGAGAATATCTGTAGTTCTTCGCCTGCGTGCTGATGCTGAACTGGCTGCTTATTGCGTGCACAATTGAGTATCTCCTCTTTATCTTTAAAATTTAAGAAGCGGGGGGGGGGCGGAGCCATCTACTAACGCAGCCAGACGTGTTTCTCTGAAGCTCTGTGCTTATAGATATAAAACTAGATATAATCTTATATTTAAAAAGACTGAATCTCTTCAATTATCCTGCTGAATATGCACGCTGGCTGTTTTCTGCTAAGAGACATACTTTGATGAGGTTATTTTGCTGGTCTACCCTCCTTTGACCCGCCACGTGGATCTGCTGAACTTCATCTATACTCCCCTGGCACATTCAAAATGGAAGCCTTACTATCTTGGGAACTACACACCCAAAGGCTGCTAGAGCGGCATTATCGGAGCATATCAGAGGATATAGCAGCGCTGATAGACCTACTTTCTGAGCCGCAGCAACAGAAGCACTGGAGTACTGATCGGCTGGTAATGGATCAGAATAACGCGGCTCATGAAGGATTACCTATGGAGAGTCCGGAATCCCGGTTTGGATCAGCTCCCTTACCTTCGGTGAGCAGTGACACTAGCCAGCTAGCAGATGCACCTCAACCCGCTGCTCTTGTGACCATCGAAGTGGGAGATACATATCGAGTCGGCAGATCAGGCTCCCTTTGCTGACAGGCAGTTGACTTATAGCCTCCAACACCTCGAGGATAAAACGACAGCATGGGTGATTGATTCCACCGTCTCTTACCTTTCTACGAGACTGGCAGCTTTCTCTTCTGAATCCTTGATGTTCTACACCGGAGCGGGTGACTACCCCAGCCACGCAGTCTGCGCAATATATGTATTCAGCAGGGAGCCTATACTCACATATAGAAACAAATCGGATAAATGTGGTGTGGGATAGCTGAGGACTTTCTTGTATTACTATTGAGGACAAGCTGGTTCACTTTCAGATTTAGTGTCTATTGGACATTATATAACTCAGGTTTATCTTATGCCCAGAGTTCATCCTAATATTTTATGCCCAAACATTGTCTCTCTTTATGTGTATATATACGCTTTCTTGCTAGACAGAAATCAATGATGAAGACTATATGGTCTGATGTTAGCAATGTTCAATATGTTTTTTTTTTCTTTTTTATTCTGCTACTCCTCACAATCTCTTGCTCAGATATATGTCCCCTTTAATGCACATAAATATCTGCTTTCCTGAGGGTTAATCATTGTTGTGGTCTGCCTCTTGACTTTTAGGTATTTCATAGAGGACTATGTTTTTTGTTTTTCTTTGTTTCTTTATTAATGTATACAGTTGTCTTGATCTATTGTTTAACTCTTATTTATCAGGGTATAGGATGTTATCTACACTCTCATTGAAATGCTTCACAAGAATCCCCTGCAGATACCCTTTCTACCCCACTTAAGCTAACTTTAGAGAGGATTACCATGTAATGAGTCTGTGATTAGTAATTTTCTCTAATCTTCTGTTTGATATTTGTTCTGGATGGTTAGCCTACTAATCAGAGTTTCTATATAGGGGAATAATGTCATTTTAGGAATATAGTCGAGAGTTATAATGACTGAAATCAAAGCCTAAGTAACACAATCTGTCCATCTAGGTTAGTGGGCTATCACAAATTAGTTTACGGGCGCTCTTTATCCTATCCACACATTGCTAGATCTAATGGTGTTTTTATGCTCTATAAGGCGTTCTAATATTAAAGGAGACAACTCATTTATAACATGTAATTAAAATGTGTGCAACCTCCCTGCTCTGTGATTACTGAGACAGAAAGTGAGTGCTAGCACCAAACAAAGGTTCACAGGTACTGTGTCTTCCTAGATACAGGGCTTCTTACCCTGCACATTATGTTATTTAATCTTTTTCCCACATGCAGGGTCACTGTGGAGTATGTAGAATCTATAAAAATAAATAGCCCCGTGGTCCGCCCCTTCCTAACCTCCTACCTGGCTATGATAGTTAGTACAGATCCCACTTCATTTATGTTGAATGTGCTACACACAGATTTGTACTGCAGGCTTGTCAATAGGAAATTATATATTGCTTGTTTATATGTCCTAATGTTAAAGTAAGGTTTTACAATTAAGCTTCATGCAGGCGCAATATGCAATGGAGTTCATTTCCAGGTTACTGTGTCTTATAGAAGGCTCCTGTTATATTCTATCCCTACATTTCCATGGTACACTGTCAGTTTTTTAATTGCTCACCTCCTTAGTTACCAACTTTAACATTAAGTTTAGTTTCTTACATAATAGTAGCTTATATTATAGATAGTTAAAGCTCTTTCTATGTATAGACCAAAAGATACCTATAAGATTGTATTTGCATTATTATAAGTGTTGTGTTCACCTTACCATTGCTCTCTAATTTATGAATATTATATTTTGAATAGGGTAAGTCTGCAGACTTCCAGCTAGCTAATGAAGATGCTGCATAGCATCCCATATACTATGTGACTCAGGGACATATGTGTCATTTTATATGTTTAATTCACAATGGTATGGCTGTAATCTTATAACATATTGTCCATCTGTGTCAATGTATATTGTCATCTATTAATAGACACGCTAATATCAGCAATTATGTACAGATTTCCAAGAATATGGCCGCCAGAGAAGTTGGAATCCATAGACCTGTAGATGAGTATGGGACTAATACTTATAGTGAGGTATGCATAAAGAAAGTCCTTGATCCTCTGAATGTATTAGTATTTAACCCCGCTAAGTTACACTAGCAGGTATATTCAGTCATATCCTCCCCATGGAATTGTTCTACATGGATTGAATTGACTATGTCTCTCCACACTAGTATTAGACATAGTAGAGCGCTTACTTGAAGTCTACTAGTACATGTATATGACATGCCCTTATCCTATAAGGCTCCGACCCCCCACTACTCTCCCCACTTCAACTAGAGCGGCTCTTGCCCGCTGAATTTCCTTTCCCCCTCTCTTGCTAACTTGGTCCAAAAGAGGCCAACCAATTCTAATCCACACTTGCCTCACTGTAGTCTCCATAATTCTATGATGGTTTGTCTTGACAAGGTGGAAGTCATATTCTCTTCACAAATAACATAAAAATGAGGTCTCATTATTCATGCATGATATTCTTGCTGAGCATGTTATATAATATCACTTTTATGATAATGACATATTTCATAGCTATGGTACTCCTCTGTTTTACTTGATGCTCAGAATTCATGCCCAGAGGTTTTTTTTGTTTTTTTTTCCTACATATGTGTGTGGGTATATGTTTTAAAACTCATTGTTTTGTTTATATTGTCATTGGATGACTATTATATGTAACATTTCTTATAACCTCAATAAAAAATTTATTAAAAAAAAAAAAATTTAAGAAGCGGACTATAATGTCTCTGGGGGGTGCTTTTGGGGGTGGTCTTGCTCGCAGAGCCCTGTGTGCACGTTCCAAAGGCAATTCAGGAGATGTCGGGGTGTCTTTAAGTGTGCGGAACAAGCTCTGTAAATAACCCTCTATGGCTGGGGGGTGTATTGTTTCTGAGACGCCTCTGATTCTCAAATTGTTGCGGCGTCCCCTATTGTCCAGATCTTCTAGTTTGTCAGATAATATTTGTATAGTCTCTGACTGTTGTTGAATTTCGAGTTGCATCTGTGCGACTGTTGTGGTGGTTTCAGCTTGTCTAGCTTCAGAGTGTGTTAGCCTGGTATCTAGTGAGCCAATATCTTTCCTGAGATCATTAAATAGGTCTCGCATTTCTTTGACTGCATTTTTAATGTCCTCTTTTGAAGAGAGTTGCTTTAGGTCTTCCCTTGTAATGTGCTGCATGGTTTGTGTGTCTATGATTTGTAAAAGATGGTAGAGGTACAGTTTGGTGAGAGTTTGCACTGAGTCTCCAAAGTGTTATGTTCCACTTGTTTTAGATAGCCACTCAGAGTGCGGACAGGCGTGTTTTTATCTATTTTATTATCTATTTTATTATTTTTTTTGCAAGGCATAACTGAACAGGCCCCTGTTCCAGGAGAATGTGTTAACTGAGCTTGCCTGCCTTTTTTATTTCTGTATTAATTTTCTTCTCCTTTTTTATGTGCAAAAAGTTTTCAATAAGCCTGAGGTTGTAATAATAGGATGGCTAGGGTGGTCAGCTAGAGCCAGGGGGAAGCGTGGCGGTCAAGGCTGTGAATGTTTTACTCTGATAAGGGATACTGTGTTATTTGTGAGCTGACAAGATGGAGGATGATACAACAGTGCTGCGCAGCGTTCTTCGCAAAGGTGCATGTGTTGAAGAGTCTTATATCAAATAAGTGTTATGTTGGTGGCGTGAATTCAGCCCCAGAACTGCCCAAGTCCAGACCCAGAGGTTTATTTGTGCAGGGGTAGCGGTATGTAGGGAGCAGAGCACATGTGTTGTGACCACGTGGCGGTGCGTGTGTTTATGCTTGCTTCTTACCCTGCAGCGACAGCTGCAATGTCACCTCCGCACTCCTCGCCACTAGCTCCAAACCGTCTCTCCCCTCGATGCCTCCTCTCCCGCTCTGTGAATCCGGATTGAGAGCGGTAAGTGATGCCTGTGTTGGTGGATCCGGTGCAAAAGGTCTCCTGCTCCATCCGGTCTGCGTGCTCCGGGCCTCCCTGCTCCTCTTAAAGGATATACCAGGGCAGACAGGTAGAATTTATAAGGTCCCATTAGGCAGAGAGATGTGCCTTGTTGTCCCTCATAAGTTAGGGGAAGTGGGCTAGGGAAATGCCATGTTTATCTGGCTGTACTGCCAGAGAATTCAGGAGCTTGTTCAAAACACAGCCATTCGCCTGAGTGGCTAAGCTCTGCCCCCTTTATAACTGTTTTTATACAATTTTAAAATAAATATTTTTATTGCTGCAAGCACGAGTCTTTGTTCAGAGTAATAGGGGACAGAGACCACCCCTTCAGCCGGATCAGTGAGCTGGGACACTGAGAGATCCCAGTCTGCCTCATTCAGCACATTGGCGCTGCCACAATTCAAGATTAATTACTCACTGAGTTTATAAGGAGAAGAGCAGTCCCGCAAAGAAACCATTCTAAAATTTCCTTCTATAAGGGACACATTGCATTGTGAGAGAAACAAACAAGCAAACACAACTGACACGTTGCAACTACCACATAGAGACTGGTGTCGGTGCTAACAACAGGCACAAATTTGTTATATCAGATAATATATGATATATTATACAAATATTTGTTTTTATTCGCATAAGTATATAACTTTTGGTGTATGAACATATTGACTAATTCGCTTTGTACAGTCAAATAGCGCCCCTTAGGAACATACAAAATACTATTTTGTGTAAACATTATAGAATTACCAGCCTTATATTTACTAAGATTATAAATGATGAAACAGATATTTAATAAGACCTTCTTCAGTATGACACTATTAAGTATATTACATTTAGAAAAAAATGAAGTACAACATATGTAGTAACACAATATAAAATTACATATCATACCATAATATTTTTCCAATGGTTTTCTAGGTGCATTTTTTTGTTCGTTCACTAATGAACAAAGGAAGTCAAAGATAAATATTTTTGGCTTTTCTGGGCCTCAGTAGTTTGCCATATATGATTCATTTAACTTCTTAAAAGGGACATTACAACACTAAACAAATACCAGATAGAATGATGCATTCTTAGGCCTAGATTTAGAGTTTGGCGGTAGCCGTCAAAACCAGCGTTAGAGGCTCCTAACGCTGGTTTTAGGCTACCGCCGGTATTTGGAGTCTGTCAGGAAAGGGTCTAACGCTCACTTTCCAGCCGCGACTTTTCCATACCGCAGATCCCCTTACGTCAATTGCGTATCCTATCTTTTCAATGGGATCTTTCTAACTTCGGTATTTAGAGTCGTGGCTGAAGTGAGCGTTAGAAATCTAACGACAAAACTCCAGCCACAGAAAAAGTCAGTAGTTAAGAGCTTTCTTGGCTAACGCCGGTTTATAAAGCTCTTAACTACTGTGCTCTAAAGTACACTAACACCCATAAACTATCTATGTACCCCTAAACCGAGGTCCCCCCACATCGCCGCCACTCGGTTAAATTTTTTTAACCCCTAATCTGCCGACCGCCACCTACGTTATACTTATGTACCCCTAATCTGCTGCCCCTAACACCGTCGACCCCTATATTATATTTATTAACCTCTAACCTGCCCCCCACAACATCGCCGCCAGCTACCTACAATAATTAACCCCTAATCTGCCGACCACAAAGCGCCGCCACCTACATTATAGCTATGTACCCCTAATCTGCTGCCCCTAACACCGCCGACCCCTATATTATATTTATTAACCCCTAATCTGCCCCCCTCAACGTCGCCTCCACCTGCCTACACTTATTAACCCCTAATCTGCCGAGCGGATCTCACCGCTACTATAATAAAGTTATTAACCCCTAATCCGCCTCACTCCCGCCTCAATAACCCTATAATAAATAGTATTAACCCCTAATCTACCCTCCCTAACATCGCCGACACCTAACTTCAATTATTAACCCCTAATCTGCCGACCGAATCTCGCCGCTACTGTAATAAATGGATTAACCCCTAAAGCTAAGTCTAACCCTAACACTAACACCCCCATAAATTAAATATAATTTAAATCTAACGAAATAAATTAACTCTTATTAAATAAATTAATCCTATTTAAACCTAAATACTTACCTGTAAAATAAACCCTAATATAGCTACAATATAAATTATAATTATATTATAGCTATTTTAGGATTTATATTTATTTTACAGGCAACTTTGTATTTATTTTAACCAGGTACAATAGCTATTAAATAGTTAAGAACTATTTAATAGCTAAAATAGTTAAAATAATTACAAAATTACCTGTAAATGAAATCCTAACCTAAGTTACAATTAAACCTAACTCTACACTATCAATAAATAAATTAAATAAAATACCTACAATTACCTACAATTAAACCTAACACTACACTATCAATAAATAAATTAAATACAATTCCTACAAATAAATACAATTAAATAAACTAACTAAAGTACAAAAAATAAAAAAGAACTAAGTTACAAAAAATAAAAAAATATTTACATACATTAGAAAAGAATTACAACAATTTTAAACTAATTACACCTACTCTAAGCCCCCTAATAAAATAACAAAGACCCCCAAAATAAAAAAATGCCCTACCCTATTCTAAATTACAAAAGTTTAAAGCTCTTTTACCTTACCAGCCCTGAACAGGGCCCTTTGCGGGGCATGCCCCAAAGAATTCAGCTCTTTTGCCTGTAAAAAAAAACATACAATACCCCCCCCCCCAAAATTACAACCCACCATCCACATACCCCTAATCTAACCCAAACCCAACTTAAATAAACCTAACACTAAGCCCCTGAAGATCTTCCTACCTTGTCTTCACCATGCCAGGTTCACCGATCGATCCAGAAGAGCCTCCGATGTCTTGATCCAAGCCCAAGCGGGGGGCTGAAGAGTGACGTCCATCCTCCGGCTGAAGTCTTGATCCAAGCGGGCAGAAGAGGACATCCGGACCCGCAAACATCTTCATCCAAGCCGCATCTTCTATGTTCTTCAATCCGATGATGACCGGCTGATCTTCAAGACCTCCATCGCGGATCCATCCTTCTTCACTGACGAATTCCCTATGAATGACGGTTCCTTTAAGGGACGTCATCCAAGATGGCGTCCCTCGAATTCTGATTGGCTGATAGGATTCTATCAGCCAATTGGAATTAAGGTAGGAAAAAGAATCAAGTTCAATCCGATTGGCTAATCCGATCAGCCAATCAGATTAAGCTCGCATTCTATTGGCTGATCAGAACAGCCAATAGAATGCGAGCTCAATCTGATTGGCTTTGAACTTGATTCTGATTGGCTGATTATATCAGCCAATCAGAATTCGAGGGACGCCATCTTGGATGACGTCATTTAAAGGAACCGTCATTTGTCGTTCAGTCGTCGGCCAGGATGGATGTTCCGCGTCGGAGGTCTTCAGGATGCTGCCGCTCCACTCCGGATGGATGACGATAGAAGATGCCTCTTGGATGAAGACTTCAATCGGATGGAAGACCTCTTCTGCCCCGCTTGGATGAAGACTTCTACCGGATGGAGGACCTCTTCTTGCTCCGCTCGGATGAAGAATTTGGCCCGGCTGGGTGAAGACGACTCAAGGTAGGGAGATCTTCAGGGGCTTAGTGTAAAGTTTATTTAAGGGGGATTTGGGTTAGATTAGGGGTATGTGGGTGGTGGGTTGTAATGTTGGGGGGGGGTATTGTATGTTTTTTTTTAACAGGCAAAAGAGCTGAACTTCTTGGGGCATGCCCCGCAAAGGGCCCTGTTCAGGGCTGGTAAGGTAAAAGAGCTTTGAACTTTAGTAACTTAGAATAGGGTAGGGCATTTTTTTATTTTGGGGGGCTTTGTTATTTTATTAGGGGGCTTAGAGTAGGTGTAATTAGTTTAAAATTGTTGTAATATATTTCTAATGTTTGTAAATATTTTTTTATTTTTTGTAACTTAGTTCTTTTTTATTTTTTGTACTTTAGTTAGTTTATTTCATTGTATTTATTTGTAGGAATTGTATTTAATTTATTTATTGATAGTGTAGTGTTAGGTTTAATTGAGGATAATTATAAGTATTTTATTTAATTTATTTATTGATAGTGTAGTGTTAGGTTTAATTGTAACTTAGGTTAGGATTTATTTTACAGGTAATTTTGTAATTATTTTAACTATTTTAGCTATTAAATAGTTCTTAACTATTTAATAGCTATTGTACCTGGTTAAAATAAATACAAAGTTACCTGTAAAATAAATATTAATCCTAAAATAGCTATAATATAAATATAATTTATATTGTAGCTATATTAGGATTTATTTTACAGGTAAGTATTTAGCTTTAAATAGGAATAATTTATTTAAGAAGAGTTAATTTCGTTAGATTAAAATTATATTTAATTTAGGGGGGTGTTAGTGTTAGGGTTAGACTTACTTTAGGGGTTAATACATATATTAGAATAGCGGTGAGCTCCAGTCGGCAGATTAGGGGTTAATAATTGAAGTTAGGTGTCGGCGATGTAAGGGAGGGCAGATTAGGGGTGAATACTATTTATTATAGGGTTAGTGAGGCGGATTAGGGGTTAATAACTTTATTATAGTAGCGGTGCGGTCCGCTCGGCAGATTAGGGGTTAATAAGTGTAGGCAGGTAGAGGCGACGTTGAGGGGGGCAGATTAGGGGTTAATAAATATAATATAGGGGTCGGCGGTGTTAGGGGCAGCAGATTAGGGGTACATAGCTATAATGTAGGTGGCGGCTCTTTGCGGTCTTCAGATTAGGGGTTAATTATTGTAGGTAGCTGGCTGCAACGTTGTGGGGGGCAGGTTAGGGGTTAATAAATATAATATGGGGTCGGCGGTGTTAGGGGCAGCAGTTTAGGGGTACATAAGTATAACATAGGTGGCGGTTGGCAGATTAGGGGTTAAAAAAATTTATTCGAGTGTCGGCGATGTGGGGGGGCCTCGGTTTAGGGGTACATAGGTAGTTTATGGGTGTTAGTGTACTTTAGGGCACAGTAGTTAAGCCCGGCGTTAGCCCAGTAATGGCTGCGTTGCTGTTTTAATGCTGAAATTACTATTTTTTCAGCATTAAAACACAAACACAAAACTTGTAATATAGGTGGCAATTTTTATCAGGTATTTGTAGAGCACTAACAGATTCAGCAGCTCTATAAACATAAGCGGTATACAAGTTAGCATTTATAGGGATCAAATGGGTAAAGGGCCCTGGCGAGAGTTGCACTGTTGTAGTCGGCTCTTATGAAGGTGATCTACAAACCGATGGGCTCATAGGCTTACGTGCTAAGGAGTTCAAGGGATAGCAATGGAGTTAGGAAAGATTAGAGTAGGATATATGCATTCCTAAATAGTAGAGTCTTTAGAGAGCACTTGAAGCTTTCAAGACTAGGGGAGAGTCTTGTGAAGTAAGGCAGAGAGTTCAATAAGATGAGAGCCAGTCTGGAGAAGTCTTGTAAACAGGAATATGAGGAGGTAACAAGAGAGAAGGAGAGTAGGAGATTGTGAGCAGAGCGATGTGGATGGAAGGGAGAGTATCTGGAGACAAGGTCTGAGATGTAGGCGGGAGCAGTGCAGCTGAGGGCTTTGTATATCAGAGTGAGAAGTTTGTGTTTATTTCTGGAGGCAAGAGGAAGTCAGTGAATGGGTTGACAGAGAGGTGCAGCAGATGAAAAGTGACATGTAAGGAAGATGAGCCTGGCAGAGGCATTCATTATGCATTGTAAAGGAGCAAGGCGGCAGCTAAGGAGACCAGAGAGGATGGAGTGGCAATAGTTGAGGCGGGAAAGGATGAGAGAGTGAATTAAAATATTAGTTGTGTCTTGTGTAAGGAAATGTCTGATTTTAGAGATTTTTTTAAGGTGAAAGCAGCAGACTTTAGCCAAAGACTGGATGTGAGGAGTGAAAGAAAGATCTGATTCATGTGTGACCCAAAGACATCGGGCATGTGGGGTAGGGGTAATGATGGAGTTATCGACAGTTATAGAGAAATGGGGGGTGGAGATTTGGAAGAAGTGGGAAAATAATGAGCTCAGTTTTGGAGAGATTTAGCTTAAGGTAGTGAGAGGACATCCAAGATGAGATATGAGAAAGACAGTTAGTGACACGGGTTAGCAAAGAAGAAGATAGGTCTGTGCATAGAGGTAGATTTGGTGTCATTAACATACAAATGATATTGTAACCCATGGGACTTTATTAAGAAACCAAATGATGACGTGTAGATTGAGAAGAGAAGGGGACCAAGGACAGAGCCTTGTGGTACCCCAACAAAAAGTGGTAACAGGGCAGAGGATTCCCCAGAGAAGGCTACACCTAAGGTGCACTTAGACAGATAGGAAGAGAACTACAAGAGGGCTGTGTAGCAAATGCCGAAGGATTGAAGGGTTTGCTGCAAAAGTGGGTGGTCGACAGTATCAAAGGCTGCAGACAGATCAATGAGGATAGGTAGAGAAAAGTGTCTTTTTGGATTTTGCTGTAAGAAAGCCATTAACCTTAACAATTGCTGTCTCTGTGGAGTGTTGGGGGTGAAATCCAGATTTCAGTGGGTCAAGGAGGAAGTTTAATGTAAGTAAAGGGGATAGATGTGCATATACTAGGCAAATAGGGCGATAGTTGGATAGGGAGGTTGGATTGAGTGAAGGTTTCTTAGAAATAAGGGAAAAATACCAGTGCTAAGAGAGAGGTTAAAAATATGTGTGAGTATAGGGCTAAGGGTAGAACAGAGGGAGGGGAGTAGCTGTGAGGAGATGGGATCGAGGGGACAGGTAGTGAGGTGAGAGGACAGTATAAGGGCAGAAACATTTTCCTTGGTAGCCTGGGCAAAATAGCTAAATAAATGGCTATGTGGGTTTTGGATTATTGTGAGCTTTTGAAGGGGTGGGAGACTGGTAGTATGTTGAGAGCTTATTTCATTTCTGATGGAGTCAATTTTCTTATTGAAGTGGCTGGCAAAATCTTTAGCTGAGACAGAAGTTGTCGTAGGAGATGGGGGTGGGCGGAGATGAGTATTGAACATGGAGAACAGATGTTTTGGGTTTGAAGAAAGAGTAGAGATAAGAGTAGAGTAGTAATGTTGCTAATAAAGATTAAGGACAGAATAGTAAGGGGTCAATATATCAAGCTCCGTATGGAGCTTGATGCCCCGTGTTTCCGGCGAGTTTCCGGCTGTTTCTGGCTTGCCAGAAACAGAGATTATGAAGCAGCTGTCTAAAGACAACTGCTCCATAACTTGTCTGCCTGCTCTGTGGTGGCAGACAGAAATCAACCCAATTGAATACGATCGGGTTGATTGACAACCCCTGCTTGGCCGCAAATCTGCAGGGGGTGGTATTGCACCACCAGTTCACAAGAACTGCTGGTGCAATGATAAATGCCAACAGCGCATGCTGTTAAATTGTATCATGTCCATTCGCACTTTAATAAATATACCCCCAAGAGTTCAAGATGAACTTGTAGTGAAGAAAGTCAGCTGAACTCTGAGATTTTCTCCAGTGTCACTCAGCATTATGGGAACATCTGCATAGGTATTGTGTCAGAGGAGTATGCCAGGGCTGAGGACGAGTGTGTGATTTTCAAGCTATGAAAAGTGGGGGCAGATTGTCAAGGAACGATGTAAGGGTGGGGTTATAGTGGCAGATAGATTGGTTAGGGAGGGAAAAAGAAGGGATGGAAGAGAGGAAAGGTTCGAGAGAGCTAGTGAGCTGTTGCTGATGTACTGGGGGGTAGTTATCAAGCCGTCTACTTTTCTGGCTTCGCCGGCCCAATACGTCCGCCTAAGCTCGCCTACCTTCGCCGCCGCGGACCTGAAAAAATACGCCTAAGTTATCAAATAAAGCTGTCAAAAAGCCGCCGGGCGATGAGCAGCGGACTGTGACAGTTATCACTCATCCGATCTCGCTGCCCTTCGACTTTTTCCCAGCTTTATTGCTAGCCCGTCACTAAGCACTCACACTAAACTGCACTGTTCTACCCCCTATACCGGCGCCCCCGGAGCCCCCCGCAACTAAATAAAGTTACTAACCCCTAAACCGCCGCTCCTAGACCCTGCCGCAACTCTTATAAATGTATTAACCCCTAAACCGCCGCTCCCTGAACCCGCCGCAACCTATATTAAACCTATTAACCCCTATCCTACCCCCCTACACCGTCGCCACCTATAATAAATGTATTAACCCCTAAACCGCCGCTCCTAGACCCTGCCGCAAGTCTTATAAATGTATTAACCCCTAAACCGCCGCTCCCGGACACCGCTGCCACCTACATTATACCTAGTAACCCCTATCCTGCCCCCCCTACACCGTCGCCACCTATAATAAATTTATTAACCCCTAATCTGCCCCCCCTACACCGTCGCCACCTATAATAAATTTATTAACCCCTATCCTGCCCCCCACTACGCCGCCGCCGCCACTGTAATAAAATGATTAACCCCTAAACCTAAGTCTAACCCTAACCCTAACGCCCCCCTAACTTAAATATTAATTAAATAAATCTAAATAAATTAACTCTTATTAACTAAATGAATCCTATTTAAAACTAAATACTTACTTTAAAATAAACCCTAATATAGCTACAATATAAATAATAATTATATTCTAGCTATCTTAGGATTTATATTTATTTTACAGGTAACTTTCAATTTATTTTAACCATGTACAATAACTATTAAATAGTTATTAACTATTTAATAGCTTACCTAGCTAAAATAAAGAGAAATGTACCTGTGAAATAAATCCTAACCTAAGTTACAATTACACCTAACACTACACTATACTTTAATAAATTATTCCTATTTAAAAATAAATACTTACCTGTAAAATAAACCCTAAGATAGCTACAATGTAATTAATAATTATAATATAGCTATCTTAGGATTTATATTTATTTTACAGGTAACTTTGTATTTATTTTAGCTAGTTAGAATAGTTATTAAATAGTTATTAACTATTTAATAACTACCTAGCTAAAAGAAATACAAAATTACCTGTAAAATAAATCCTAACTTAAGTTACAATTAAACCTAATACTACACTATCATTAAATTAACTAAATAAACTACCTACAAATAACTACAATTAAATACAATTACATAAACTAACTAAAGTACAAAAAATAATCTAAGCCCCCTAATAAAATAACAAACCCCCCCGAATTAAAAAAAATCCCTACCCTATTCTAAATTAAATAAATTTCAAAGCTCTTTTACCTTACCAGCCCTTAAAAGGGCCATTTGTGGGGGCATGCCCCAAAAAGTTCAGCTCTTTTGCCTGTAAAAGAAAAATACAACCCCCCCCAACATTAAAACCCACCACCCACATACCCCTAATCTAACCCAAACCCCCCTTACAAAAACCTAACACTAATCCCCTGAAGATCATCCTACCTTGAGTCGTCTTCACTCAGCCGAGCCACCGATGGAACTGAAGAGGACATCCGGAGCGGAAGAAGTTAATCCTCCAAGCGGCGCTGAAGAAATCTTCCATCCGATGAAGTCATCATCCAGGCGGCGCTGAAGAAGTCTTCGATCCGGCCGATGTCATCTTCAAAGAGGCGCTGAAGAGGTCTTCTATCCGGGCGAAGTAATCTTCCAAGCCGGGTCTTGAATCTTCCTTCCGCCGACGCGGAACCACCTTCTTCACCGACGGACTACGACGAATGACGGCTCTTTTAAGGGACGTCATCCAAGATGGCGTCCCCTCAATTCCGATTGGCTGATAGGATTCTATCAGCCAATCGGAATTAAGGTAGGAAAATCTGATTGGCTGATGGAATCAGCCAATCAGATTCAAGTTCAATCCGATTGGCTGATCCAATCAGCCAATCAGATTGAGCTCGCATTATATTGGCTGATCGGAACAGCCAATAGAATGCGAGCTCAATCTGATTGGCTGATTCCATCAGCCAATCAGATTTTTCCTACCTTAATTCCGATTGGCTGATAGAATCCTATCAGCCAATCGGAATTGAGGGGACGCCATCTTGGATGACGTCCCTTAAAGGAGCCGTCATTTGTCGTAGTCCGTCGTTGAAGAAGGTGGTTCCGCGTCGGCGGAAGGAAGATTCAAGACCCGGCTTGGAACATTACTTCGCCCGGATAGAAGACCTCTTCAGCGCCTCTTTGAAGATGACATCGGCCGGATCGAAGACTTCTTCAGCGCCGCCTGGATGATGACTTCATCGGCTGGAAGATTTCTTCAGCGCCGCTTGGAGGATTAACTTCTTCCGCACCGGATGTCCTCTTCAGTTCCATCGGTGGCTCGGCTGAGTGAAGACGACTCAAGGTAGGATGATCTTCAGGGGATTAGTGTTAGGTTTTTGTAAGGGGGGTTTGGGTTAGATTAGGGGTATGTGGGTTTTAATGTTGGGGGGGGTTGTATTTTTCTTTTACAGGCAAAAGAGCTGAACTTTTTGGGGCATGCCCCCACAAATGGCCCTTTTAAGGGCTGGTAAGGTAAAAGATCTTTGAAATTTATTTAATTTAGAATAGGGTAGGGATTTTTTTTATTTTGGGGGGGTTTGTTATTTTATTAGGGGGCTTAGATTAGGTGTAAGTAGCTTAAAATTGTTGTAATATTTTTAACATGTTTGTAACTTAATTTTTTTTTTTTTTTAACAGCTTTTTTTATTTTTTGTACTTTAGTTAGTTTATGTAATTGTATTTAATTGTAGTTATTTGTAGGTAGTTTATTTAGTTAATTTAATGATAGTGTAGTATTAGGTTTAATTGTAACTTAGGTTAGGATTTATTTTACAGGTAATTTTGTATTTCTTTTAGCTAGGTAGTTATTAAATAGTTAATAACTATTTAATAACTATTCTAACTAGCTAAAATAAATACAAAGTTACCTGTAAAATAAATATAAATCCTAAGATAGCTATAATATAATTATTAATTATATTGTAGCTATCTTAGGGTTTATTTTACAGGTAAGTATTTATTTTTAAATAGGAATAATTTATTAAAGTATAGTGTAGTGTTAGGTGTAATTGTAACTTAGGTTAGGATTTATTTCACAGGTACATTTCTCTTTATTTTAGCTAGGTAAGCTATTAAATAGTTAATAACTATTTAATAGTTATTGTACATGGTTAAAATAAATTGAAAGTTACCTGTAAAATAAATATAAATCCTAAGATAGCTATAATATAATTATTATTTATATTGTAGCTATATTAGGGTTTTTTTTAAAGGTAAGTATTTAGTTTTAAATAGGATTCATTTAGTTAATAAGAGTTAATTAATTAATATTTAAGTTAGGGGGGCGTTAGGGTTAGGGTTAGACTTAGGTTTAGGGGTTAATAATTTTATTACAGTGGCGGCGGCGTAGTGGGGGGGCAGGATAGGGGTTAATAAATTTATTATAGGTGGCGACGGTGTAGGGGGGGCAGATTAGGGGTTAATAAATTTATTATAGGTGGCGACGGTGTAGGGGGGGCAGGATAGGGGTTAATACATTTAATATAGGTTGCGGCGGGTTCAGGGAGCGGCGGTTTAGGGGTTAATACATTTATTATAGTTGCGGTGGGCTCCGGGAGCGGCGGTTTAGGGGTTAATATGTATAGAGTAGCTTGCGGTGGGCTCCGGGAGCGGCGGTTTAGGGTGTAATAACTTTATTTAGTTGCGGCGGTGTAGGGGGGGTCAGATTAGCGGTGTTTAGACTCGGGGTACATGTTAGGGTGTTAGGTGTAGACAGCTCCCATAGGAATCAATGGGATGTCTGTCAGCAGCGAACTTGTACTTTCGCTATGGTCAGACTCCCATTGATTCCTATGGGATCCGCCGCCTCCAGGCTGGCGCTTTGAAAACCAGGTACGCTGGGCCGTAAAAGTGCCGAGCGTACCTGCTAGTTTTTTGATAACTAGCAAAAGTAGTGAGATTGTGCCGCACTTGTGTGCGGAACATCTGGAGTGACGTAAGAATCGATCTGTGTCGGACTGAGTCCGGCGGATCGAAGTTTACGTCACAAAATTCTACTTTTGCCGGTCTCGAGCCTTTGATAACTAAGGCGAATCAGCCTCGCCACAAATACGCTGCGGAATTCCAGCGTATTTGAGGTTGACGGCTTGATAACTAGGCCCCAATTACTTAATTCTTCTGGGAAGTTTGGTGTGAGGGGTAGAAGAAGGGAGAGTTGTAGGGAGGGATGTGATGTTACAAGATAAAGAGATGATGGTCAGAAGGAGTAAAAGGGGAGTTTGTGAAATTTGAGATAGTGCATCAATAGCTGAAAATCAGATAAAGGGAGTGACCATCTTTGTGAGTGGGAGAGTCAGTCCATTATGACAGGCCGAAAGAGGAAATAAGTTGCAGAATTTTTTTGCAGAGGAGGCAGTGGAATTGTCAACAGGGAGGTTGAAGTAACCAATAATGAGAGTGGGGGTATCTGAGGAATGGAAGTAAGGTAGCCAGGCAGCAAAATGAACAAGAAATTGAGTTGAGGAGCGAGGGGAGCAGTATATGTTTCCAACTCGTATAGAGAGGGGAGAGAATAAGCGAATCATGCTTGTTTCGAATGAAGAAAATGTAAGGGAAGAGAAGGGCTGTATTTGTTGAAAGGTGCAACGAGAGGAAAGTAAAATACCAACACCATCTCCTTGTCTATTATCAGACCTAGGAGTGTGGCTGAAGTGGAAACCCCCATTTGACAGTGCAGCAGATGATGCTATTTATGAAGGAGAGAACCAGGTTTCTGTGAGAGCCAGACGGTTGAGAGAGTGGGAGGTAGAGAGGTCATGTATAGAAGTGAGCTAGTTGCAAACAGAGCGAGAGATCCAGAGTGCACAAATGAAGGGGGTGGTGACTTTAGATGCAAGAGGAATAAGGTAAAGATTACCAGAGTTTTGTTTTTGAGGTCTATTGAAAGGCACACATAGATGTGCAAGACTAGGAATTTGTGGGGGACCAGGATTAGGGGAGATGTCACCAGCAGCTAGTATGAGCAAGAGGAAAAGTGATGAGATGAGATGCAGATTTGCAGTAATGAGACTGCCTCCTTATCTCAGATCATTTGACAGACTTGCATTTCAGGCAATTAGTGCTGACTCTTAAATAACTTCACGTGTATGAGCACATTTTTATCTATATGAAACACATGAATTAACACCATCTAGCTGTAAAAAACTGCCAAATGCATTCAGATAAGAGGTGGCCTTCAAGGGCATAGAAATTAGAATATTTGCCTACCTAGGTTTATCTTTCAACTAAGAATAACAAGAGAACAAAGCACATTTGATTATTAAAGTAAATTAGAAAGTTGTTTAAAATGGCATGCCCTATCTGAATCATTAAAGTTTAATTTGGACTTTGCTATCCATTTAATCTAATTCCTCTAGAGATCTAGGCTGATAATGAAAATATAAAAAAGTAGCTGAACTAAAAATATTTATTTTATTTATGTTAGAAAAAAATAAAAAGCTTACTTTGGTTTTCTATTATGAAATGAGTGTTGCAGCCTTATTAAACTGGCATTCCTAGAGCATGTCTAAAGCTCTCTCACAGTTCATATTTTAATATCTAAATACTTTACACCTGCAGTTCTCACTGTTTTATCTAACCAAACTTAAACTGTCAAATCCCCTTATTTTACTGAGAAAAAAATAAAGTGTGTAAACTAGAAGCACACACAATTTAAAGCACACTGAAAATACTTTATGGGATTTGTATTTGCTTAAAAAAATCTTGTTATGAGTTTCAAGTGCTTTGTGCCATATTAACTTGCCTCTGCATAAATCTCCATTCCAGAGAGCTTTTTTACTTTCTATGTGAGGCAGCTTGTCACTTGTGTGACATTCCACTTCAGTATTCTTTTTATAGAATTGAGCGCAGTCTACCCATGCAAGAGTCGGTATCAATTTTCACTCCATGCTGGCAATTTTTTAAGAATTGAGGCCAAGTAAAATATATTTTACTTTGTCTTCAATAAGTTTTGTGGGAGTTTAAAGTATTGTAAGTTCAACTGAAACACAGCCCTTTGGATTAAAGGACATACGATTGCAAAAAAAATAAATTGTTATAATGTTTTAAATCAATTCTTTATTGCACTATACTTTTCAACAAATTATATCAAGAGCAGAGTCAATTTCAGAATGGAAGTGAATTGAAAAGGCTTTAAAATTGTATTCTCTATCTGTACAATGAAAATATTATTTTGGCTTTCATATCTCTTAAAATAAGCAGTCATTTTCAAAATATAATTTAATTTTTTGATACTGGAAATATTTTTTGGCACTGAAATTGAAACATAAAACAAAACATGCTGTGTCAAGTAAAAATAAATCCCCAAAAGACTTTGGGCAGTCAGTGCTGAGAGGAGGGCAAAGCCCAAAGCGAGTGTTAAATCTGATTGATAGATTGATATTTCAGGCCCTGGACTGGGAGAGAGACTAAAGATTTTTCTTTTTGTTATAAGACTACAATAGTTAAGTATATATTTCATCTAATTTTTTTTTTTCCAAGGCTTTAATTCAGGAAATAAAACAGATACATACATTAATAAGAAAACATTTAAGGTTCACTGTACATCTGGGATGTACTTTTTTTTTTTTTTTTCACTTTTTATAAAATGTTTCAAATAATACAACATATAAAAACAGAATTATACAACAATGTATACATTACACTTGATGCTATAAGTTCCAAAAGTTAAAAAAAAAAAGTTATTCATGAAACAGGTATTATTGGTGAAAAATTTACATACTTGGGGGTTCAAAACATCTTACACTGCAGATGTATAAAAAAAAAAGGGAAAGGAAAAAAAACAAACATTATCTTTTACACTGTATAACATCTAATTCAAAATTCATTAACAAACAGATACCCCTTTTTAATAGCAAAATTACTTCTTTGCAAGTCATATAGCATTCTATTTCCTAACAAAAGAAAGAAACCATTAAATTGTATTCTTACATTCTTAGCCCTTAAGACTTTACACTATGCACAAAGGAGATTGTAGAGACTAAATATATACATGTCTCAAGCAAAGCATGATCAGGTATAGACCTGTATTTTTACATTCAGAATACTGCAGTTTTCTACCTTATCTGCAGTTCATAGACACACAACGGCATCAATACATTTGAAACAAAGAATAAAAGGAGAAGGAGAAGGGGGGACCCCAAATCCCAGGCACTCTCCCTCAACCACACTATCTGCTCCAAAAAAGAGGGAAAAAAAGAACCATAATCTAGCAAAAACTTTGGGAAGTCGCCTATTAATACCGCCATACAAAAGAAATTTGATTTCTTAAAAAGCGCTACTGATTGTTTCTGGATATTTTCCGGAAAGCTACATATTACCTTTAAACCATTTAGAGAAAAATATTTTAACTGCTATATCTCTTGTAGTATCTAACTCATATTGTTCCATACTAATCTGTGATAATATTCTCCTATTGAATTATTTTATAATTGGGCTCCTTTTGGATTTCCATGAACTTAGTATCATGTTTCTACCAATTAAAATAGCTGAATTAATCAGGTTACTATTTTCTTCTCTATTTGATTTCTCATGCAAGAATATTATATCTAGTAGCTCTAGGATCAATAGTCTTTCTAAAAAATTATTTAACCAATACCTTATTTTTAACCAAAATCCCTTAATCTTAGGGCATGCCCAAAAACATCTGCCATTATATCTGCCATTGGATATGAACATCTAGAACAGCATACTGAATTTTGTGACCATTTGGTAATTCTAGCTGGGAATAAATATGTATTGTTAATCAAGCGCATATGTGATTCTCTCCATGTTTGCAGCTTAGTACACTATCTCCAGACTCTTAAATACTCTATCTGTTTTTAATTCAACAAAATCTGCTGGGAGAGAGACTGAAGATTTTTCTTTTTGTTATAAGAATACAATAGTTAAGTATACATTTAATCTAATTTTGATACAGGTAAAAAATCCTTGATCAATACTGATTAGGACCAGAAAAGGTTTGGATTTCAGAATATTTGTATATTTGCATCTGTAAAATGGGACAGCTTGGAGAGGAGATGGAACCAAGTGTAAACAACAATATTTACCCAATATTTACATGTCTTAATACAGCCTATACATGCAACCTAATATTAGTTTTAAATATTTTTTTAATAATTTTGTGTACACAATGCCATTAGAATGATAGTACAGGTGACTTTAATTAGAATAATAAATGTATTGGGTACTTGTAAAGCACGGCTAATCAGCCATAAGGGTCTCAAGACACTGCTCATTATATCAACTTTTGAAGAATGAAAGGGGATCGAACCTGCAACCCTCAGGTTGCTATAGAGCTCAGCCACAGTGAATTAGCATGTTGAGCTATCTGTCCGGCTCTATGCAAAACCTCTCCACTTAGGTGAGATATTCTAAGAAGTCTCCTCATCAGTACAGTAAGGCCCTTAAAAAATGTAGAAACAAAGAAACAAAATAAAATGTAGAAACACAAATGTTATCTTGACAAATGTTTATGTTGCAATGTAGTGATCTTTATGTGAAAACATGACTCTTACATTACAATACAAGGGCTAAGAAAATTAAAAAGGTTTTGTGAGATCTCTCCATGCCGGTGAGGTTTTGAATATCAGGACCTCAGACAGAGAAGATTGGATTAACTAAATTACTGTCTGGGGAAATTAACATTTTAATGTTTTTTTTAAAAAAATATCAATGAAAAATACAATACTGGAGTTCTGCAAAATGCTGGATTTTGGAATTCCAGATGTCCTACAGAAGAAGTTTCTTTTCCACAAAGGAGGTTCATTTGGTAATGACAACATGCCAGATTATTAGTGAAAAATAATGATCACTATGACTTCCCTTTTATTTCAAGATGCTGCCAGCCTCGGTTACTCCTCCACCATCTTCACAGAAATGTTTTTAAGATGGCGGCGCAGTCTTTCACAAGGACCTTTCCAAACCATTTTCTCCCACCTCAGATCTCAGCGGAAAACCTCAGAAGAAAAAGCCTGCACAAAAAGGAACATACGCACAGGATTGCTTGAATAAATTGGAGATTTTATTCGGAAAACACCGGAAGCATTGATAACAGTGATTTCCAGCTTTAATAAAATCCAATAAAAAGCTCAAAGTATGAATACAATTCTCAACCTGTTTTGGCAGACAGAGCTGCCCTTTTCAAGAGCAGTTAAAATCACTAACATAGCTCTTTTCCTAGTGATTTTACCCACCACTTTTGCCCCTTATAACTGCTTTTTGCAGTTACTTTATTAAAAAATAAAGATGCTGCCATTTTTATTTTTTTAATAAAGAAAAATATATAAATTTGGGGCCAATTGGGGAGCTTTTAGAAAATTAACCAGATATCTGATCTTTGGTTAATTTTCTGAGTGCCAATTGCTTTTGCGAGCCCGCAAGCGTGAACATTTCCCCATTTGCGGGCGCATGATAAATTAGCACTCCACTTGTAATCTAGCCCTATATATATATATATATATCATATATATATATAGTAGCATAGATGTGCACTCTCACTCAAAAACATTTACCAGGGTGCCAGTAATACTGAATATAAATATACAAAACACTTGCACTCGCTGGAATTTTTTTGTGATCAATTTTACTTGAAAAAAGTGACGTTTCGAGCATAATATATCCCCTTCCTCAGACAACAAGTGGTGCTAAAATACAGTGAATATATAGGCATCAAACAAACAAACCCCTCCCCCTAATTAGTAAAAAAATCCGCCAAATTGGTTGCTATGGTGACATATACGTCAAAATGTAAACCCCATAGTGAAAATGCTAATAACATTTTGGTAAATGAGCCATAACAGCCCTTATTGTGACAGTGAGCATATAAGTGAAAATTCGAAGGAACTGTGGAAGCACTGTCTACAAATGAGGAACACAGACAACCCTCAAAACTTATAAAACAACACCCCTACGAAAAATATGTCCATAACCGTAAATATAATGAACTTTTAAAGTCGGGAGAACAAACAGTCTCACTTACCACGGAGCACTGTGAACCATCACCCGCAAGTTACAACGCGACCTGAGACCCGGAAAAGGTCAGACGCATCACGTGGGAGGCAGTAAGCCAATCAACAACTTTGTATCAAGTTACCATGGTGATCAGTCAAAGTGATCCGGTGAAGAGACACATACCTTATAGTAATTGAACCATTACGAGGTCAAGAACAGCAGCTCATCGCCTGGAAATAACAAGAGGATGCCCCCTAACCAGCAATCACACCAGGTCCCCATGGTGTCCGTACACATAAACAGCGTGGCGCATAATCCGGAAACCACAGACACGTCACCTAGGACCAAATGTCCAATCACCTGCATTGTGTCCGGTCACCATGGAGACCGCGGTAAAGTGAACTGACACCAAACCAAAACCTTAAAAGAAAACAAATTCAAACAAGTCATAATCAGTCCATTTGTAACACGACTTATACCCAGCATTTAACCGTACTAATAAGCCATAAAGGAAATTAAAAATAAATAAATAGGACACACTCTCCAACAGCAGGCATACACTGGATCAATAGTAAAAACATAACCACACAACCTACATACTAGCGTTACACAGTGCAACCCGCAAATTCAAGACTGTCAATCATTCAAACAATACAAACAGACCAGGAACCTCAGTAAATACTTAGTACAAAATGTTCACTTGACCAGGAGCTCATTACCAGACTATATCAAAAGCATCATATAAACAAAAAAACAAAAAAACGGAGGAAGATATGCTCCTCCCATACATACTA
Source organism: Bombina bombina (assembly GCF_027579735.1). NCBI lineage: Eukaryota > Metazoa > Chordata > Amphibia > Anura > Bombinatoridae > Bombina > Bombina bombina. The sequence goes on from NC_069505.1 coordinate 154,034,763, forward strand.
CAGAACCACAGATCATATAGAACAGTCACACAACCACTCAACAGATTGCTGGCCAAGGGGCCTGGTAGATGGAGAGATGTATAGGGGGCTAAGACTACAAAATTAGGCAACATCTATCAATTTGAGAGTGTCCTATTTATTTATTTATTTATTTTTAGTTTCCTTTATGGCTTATTAGTACGGTTAAATGCTGGGTATAAGTGGTGTTACGAATGGACTGATTATGACTTGTTTGAATTTGTTTTCTCTTAAGGTTTTGGTTTGGTGTCAGTTCAGTTTACCATGGTCTCCATGGTGACCGGACAAAATGCAGGTGATTGGACATTTGGTCCTAGGTGACCAAAATGTATATATATACACACACACAGAATGTTGTGCTATCTTTCTGAGAAACATGGAAAACCTTATCTTCAAATATCTACAGGGAGTGCAGAATTATTAGGCAAGTTGTATTTTTGAGGATTAATTTTATTATTGAACAACAACCATGTTCTCAATGAACCCAAAAAACTCATTAATATCAAAGCTGAATAGTTTTGGAAGTAGTTTTTAGTTTGTTTTTAGTTCTAGCTATTTTAGGGGGATATCTGTGTGTGCAGGTGACTATTACTGTGCATAATTATTAGGCAACTTAACAAAAAACAAATATATACCCATTTCAATTATTTATTTTTACCAGTGAAACCAATATAACATCTCAACATTCACAAATATACATGTCTGACATTCAAAAACAAAACAAAAACAAATCAGTGACCAATATAGCCACCTTTCTTTGCAAGGACACTCAAAAGCCTGCCATCCATGGATTCTGTCAGTGTTTTGATCTGTTCACCATCAACATTGCGTGCAGCAGCAACCACAGCCTCCCAGACACTGTTCAGAGAGGTGTACTGTTTTCCCTCCTTGTAAATCTCACATTTGATGATGGACCACAGGTTCTCAATGGGGTTCAGATCAGGTGAACAAGGAGGCCATGTCATTAGATTTTCTTCTTTTATACCCTTTCTTGCCAGCCACGCTGTGGAGTACTTGGTCGCGTGTGATGGAGCATTGTCCTGCATGAAAATCATGTTTTTCTTGAAGGATGCAGACTTCTTCCTGTACCACTGCTTGAAGAAGGTGTCTTCCAGAAACTGGCAGTAGGACTGGGAGTTGAGCTTGACTCCATCCTCAACCCGAAAAGGCCCCACAAGCTCATCTTTGATGATACCAGCCCAAACCAGTACTCCACCTCCACCTTGCTGGCGTCTGAGTCGGACTGGAGCTTTCTGGCCTTTACCAATCCAGCCACGGGCCCATCCATCTGGCCCATCAAGACTCACTCTCATTTCATCAGTCCATAAAACCTTAGAAAAATCAGTCTTGAGATATTTCTTGGCCCAGTCTTGACGTTTCAGCTTGTGTGTCTTGTTCAGTGGTGGTCGTCTTTCAGCCTTTCTTACCTTGGCCATGTCTCTGAGTATTGCACACCTTGTGCTTTTGGGCACTCCAGTGATGTTGCAGCTCTGAAATATGGCCAAACTGGTGGCAAGTGGCATCTTGGCAGCTGCACGCTTGACTTTTCTCAGTTCATGGGCAGTTATTTTGTGCCTTGGTTTTTCCACACGCTTCTTGCGACCCTGTTGACTATTTTGAATGAAACGCTTGATTGTTCGATGATCACGCTTCAGAAGCTTTGCAATTTTAAGAGTGCTGCATCCCTCTGCAAGATATCTAACTATTTTTTACTTTTCTGAGCCTGTCAAGTCCTTCTTTTGACCCATTTTGCCAAAGGAAAGGAAGTTGCCTAATAATTATGCACACATAGGGTGTTGATGTCATTAGACCACACCCCTTCTCATTACAGAGATGCACATCACCTAATATGCTTAATTGGCAGTAGGCTTTCAAGCCTATACAGCTTGGAGTAAGACAACATGCATAAATAGGATGATGTGGTCAAAATACTCATTTGCCTAATAATTCTGCACTCCCTGTATAACAGAACAAATAAAATTTTAAATATCTTTGCATATTTACAAACAATAAATTATCAGAGTATCTGTTCATTATTTCAATTAAGTGTTTGAATGCTGTAGAAATCTAAAATATATAGTGAAAGAAAATGTTAAGGAAAATATTAATTTAACACGTCATTAACTAAGCTGGTTATGGGAATATAGCAACCTGCAAGCAGTCAGCAAAACTATATGAATATTTTATAATGTTCTCTTTTCCCATTAGCTTCATATTATTATTTTTTTTTCACTGTTGGTTTGTAGGGAGTGAAAATGTGCATGCTACATAAAGGATTTGAGTATAGGAATTCAAGTATAGGAAATTAAAATGTTCTGAAAATATCAGTCATATATGTCGGGTGGTTTAACTTATAACACCAACAATTAATGAAGTTAAAAAAAGTTGAACTTAAGAGATTTTAATGGTATAACCTCAAATTGTAATTTGCATGGGATATATTTTATCTATTTTTTATATTAGTTATTTTATGTATACGATTCACCCCAGCCTGTAAAGGCCTTGCATACATTATTCATCAATTTCTACTTAATAATTCATCCTCTGGGCTGGCTTGTCTCTGGAAAGAAAAATAATTTAATTGTACACATTACATATATTACATTTTTTTTTTGTAATGGACAGTTGTTTTAAATGAACTACAGAATGTTTACAACCATAAGATGTGCAACTATATGGAAAGGATATAATTTCAACACATTATGCAATAGTTGCATCCTGAAATAAACACATCTATTTTTTAAATATCATATACTTTTTAAAAATATGTTTAAGATATGACTGCAAGCATAAATTATAGTTTTATTGACTTAATAGCAGCACTAGATTTTTATTTTATTTTTTTATTTGAGGATATATGCTGTAAAGGAGCGCAATAAACAAATCCTTAAAGGGACACTGAACCCAATATTTTTCTTTTGTGATTCAGATAGAGCATGACATTTTAAGCAACTTTCTAATTTACTTCTATTATCAAATTTTCTTCCTTCTCTTGGTATCTTTATTTGAAATGCAAGAATGTAAGTTTAGATGCAGGTCCATTTTTTTGAACAACCTGGGTTGTCCTTGCTGATTGGTGGATAAATTCATCCACCAATAAAAAAGTGTTGTCCAGAGTTCTGAATAAAAAACAAAAGCTAAAATAAATAAAGTTAGCAAGAGAATGCAGAACAATTAATAATAGGAGTAAATTAGAAAATTGCTTAAAATCACATGCTCTATCTGAATCACAAAAGAAAAATTTTGGGTTCAGTGTCCCTTTAAAGAAAAAAAAAAGCTATTACTGTTAGCATAATTCCAAATTAAATGTTTGCTGAAAGCATACACAGGAAAATAAAATATATTTTGTTAGCAAGGCAAAATCAAAGTAATCTGTAAGAGTATAATTGTCTTATTGTTTAATATAAAAACAGACATGGATGTGTAAAACTTACCATCATGTTCTTATATCTGCACAAGGCAATGTAGAAAAATACATTATTGTTTATGTAAGTGAATATAAACAGACATTAAAAAAAAAAGAAGAAAGGATTGATTTTCTGCAGAGGAACATGGGCAAATAACTATGGGCCAATTTACAAGTGCAGCCCTAATTATAGAACACACATGATAACCAATATTGCTTGATCACACCACCATTATCATGCAAATTTGATATTTAAAGTCTATGGTAAAGTGCATTAACCAGGGAAGGGTTAGCGTAGCCAACTTTGCTTGAGCGCAGCCTATACTTTCAATGGATGTCTCAACCACTATAATTTGCACTGGTATTACAAGTTGAAAGTTATATTTTGTGCTCAAGTGCAAGTCAAAACTGCGTTAGAATATTTAGCACAACTTTAGACCTGAAGTAAGCTGTAATATATTTATATATATATATATATATATATATATATATATATATATATATATATATATATCAGGGGTTCCAGCGGGAACGCATGGGAATGGGATTCCTGTACTATTTTTGCAGTTGGAACTAAGATCCCCCTGGACAGAGAACGCTTCAGTAAACACTACTTCTGCTGTTGGCGGACCTGGAGCACAGTCTGGTTAGAGGGATAGTGAGATCATCTAGTAATGGGCAGTAACCCTTCCTACAATACACTAAATGCAAGTCTGTCACAGTCCTGCTGTGTGATCACCCCACACTGTGTGGAACACATTCTGCTTACATTTCTGTGTGGCTATGTCTGGGTTTTTTTAGCTCTCCTTAGCAGAAATATAACTATTGCACCTTAAGTGGGTGCGAATCTGTGACAAAGGACAAGTCTGGAGTTGCTGTCAGACACTAAGGTCTCAGCCAACCCTGGAAAGGAAGGAGAGGGGAGGAAGGAGGGTGTGAGGAACTGAAATTAAGCTGGCTATGCACCATATTAGTGGAAAACAAAGTATGGAGACAGAGGGTCTTGACATTAAACAACAGGTTCATGTGTGCCTAGTTTAGATATTTTAAAGAAAACATGTGCTCATCAAGTAGGGAAGAGTCATGTCCTTTTTATACTCCAATAGTATGTGCAGTCTACATGCAAACAGGTGTATAATATGTATTAATACTTTCCCCTTCTGGTGAACCGCAGCCATCCCACAGTCTCTCCCAAGGTCTGTGTGAATATATCAGGTGTGCTAGCTGGAGGCGCTGGTTCAGCTTGTATCAGTCGTTTGTATCTTCCTTTCCTTCCTCGGTTGTATAGCTCTAGGTGCAAAATAGTGGTGCTGAAATATCAGACAATACACCATACAAAGGTGAATATCTACTCACAGTGTATATTGCAGGTTACCGGCTCCTTCCCAATATGAAAAGACAATATCACAGATTCAGTAAAAAAAAAGTTTGTCTTTATTTGGCTCAACGCAAAAGCAAACCAAAGCATACCTTTCCGCTGCACAGGCGGCCTTTAAATACATGTCAGTTACGCTACCTGCTTCCCCATTGGAGGAGAGCAGGTTTACACCCGATTCAAAATTTCAATTGTAAATTTAAAATAAACATCTAAAAAAAACATAAAAAACAATATTAATTATATTAGAAACTATAAGTTTGTTTTAAAATATAAAATTTCTGTAGATATCATCATTTTTGCCGGTTTTGTAGTTCCCTTTCAGGTAGTTTTCAGTTTCAAGTTCTCTTTCAGGTCCGGTATGTCAGTGAAGATCACATGTTATAGGTTGTCCAATGAAATTCAGTTTTTGGTATAGTGATGTTTTGTAGTTCCCTTTCAGGTAGTTCTCTATTTTAGGTTCCCATTCAGGTCTGATATGTCAGTGGGTATCACATGTTATCGAATGTCCAATGAAAAACAGTTTCTTATTTTCTCAAAATAAAAAGACATAAGTGTTATTCACAGATACAAAGTTTCTTATATGAATTCTACTTATCCAAATATTTAGAGGAGGTAGAATAAATTGCCACTTAGAAGTTTGTTATAAGTTGGAATCGATACTTTTCATAATTAAACATTCATATTATAAATAGACTTCTATACTTATTGAATGTTAAATATTGACTCAGCGACTTGTGTGTTGCATATAATTGCTTGAAATTAATTGTAAGAATTATATTCTTTTGTACAATATGTGTATATATAAACATTAAGTGTGATGATATAACATGAACTGTCTGTATAAATACATGTTTATTTTGCCCCCCTTTCATGTACTAATGTTTTTCAGTATTCACTTTACACAAATTTTTACTGGTTTATTCGGGCCCCAATTTTTCTTAGGAACACATTATAGATTATCATCTATTTTGCCCCCCTTTCATATGTTGAAGGTTTTTAAGACAAAAACAGCATCTTTTTTTTAAGACAAAAACAGCTTTTTTTTTTTTTTTTTGTGTGTCCTTATACTCGTATTCACCTCAACAAGAACAAAACATGTTACTAATTTATTTAGGCCCCATATTTTCACCTTTTGAATTTATCATTTATTTTGCCCCCCTTTCATATGTTAAGAGTTTTTTAGACAAAGGCAGCAATTTTTGTGTCCTTATTTAGACCCCATTGGGCATATGTTCTAAGTGTATGTATCCATTTTAATTCTCTTTGGTCTAGTTGTTTTGCCAGATTACCACCCCTCCAATGAAGTTCAACCTTCTCAATTCCTATCCATAGAAAGGATTCTTTTGTGAAATGTTCACAATTGTTGCAGTGTAGCGGCACTCCGTGGTCATCATGATTCTTTTCTATTTTATTTTGATGTTCCATGATTCTTGTTTTTAAAAATCTGGACGTTTGTCCTAAATACTGGATTTTGCAGCCACATTGCAACAAATATATCACATTTTTACTTTTGCAAGTAATGAATTCTTTTATTTCAAATTTTTTTCCCGTAACCATGGAGTCAAATCTTTTGTGTGTTCTTCTGGTGTAGTTACAACCTTTGCATTTGCCGCAAGTGAAGAAGCCTGTCATGTTACTTATTTGTAAAGGTTTTTTGGGGGCTATGCCTTTTATGAGTGAGGGAGCTAATTTTTGTTTAAAATTTTGTCCTTTTCTGAAGATAACTGTGGGCTTAGCTGGAATTATAGGTCCTAGATATTCATCCTCCTTTATAATGTGCCAGTGCTTTTGTATAATTTTTTTGATTGTATGATGTTCTACATTAAATGTGGTCACAAATTTAGGGAAATTATTATTAAATGAGGTCTCATTTTTGTGTTTATTTTCTAACAGGGTTGATCTTATTTTATTTCCAACTTCTTTTCTTTCTTTTTCTAAAGCTCTATGGTCATATCCCTTTTGTATGAATCTTTCTTTGAGTATTCTTGATTGTTGTTTGTAATCATCTATATTGCTGCAGTTCCTGCGTATTCGTAGGAATTGGCTTTTTGGTACTGACTTTAGCCAGTTAGGATGGTGGCAGCTATCATGTCTAATGTAGGTGTTAGTGTCAGACTTCTTAAAGTATGTTTTGCTGTGGATTTTTTCATCTATAGTGTAAAGAGTTAAATCTAAAAAATGTATTTCTTTTTTGTCATATTCTACTGATAATGTGACTTGCTAATTATTGTTATTAAGTGTTTGTACAAATTCTATGAGTTTGGACTCACCCCCCTTCCATATGCACAGAATGTCATCTATATATCTATGCCAGGACACCAGGTCTGCACCAAATTCTTGATTATGCCATATATGAGTCGTCTCAAAATAGTCCATGTAAATATTGGCATAACTTGGTGCAAACCTGGTGCCCATGGCAGTCCCACAAATCTGTAAATAGTAGTTCCCATTGAACCAAAAAAAGTTGTGATATAGAATAAATTCTATGGCTCTAAGTATGAAATCTAGTAAATTTGGTGATAAATCTTTATCTTCTGATAGTTTCCATTTAACTGCCTCAATCCCTTTTTTGTGATCAATTATGGTATACAAAGAAGTCACGTCCATGGTGACCCAAACGTAATTTTCTTGCCAGGGTATATTTTGTATGATTTGTAAAACATGTTTGGTATCTTTTAAATGAGATTTTGCCTTCTGTGCATAGGGTTGGAGAAAAAAATCTATGAATGCTGACAAGTTTGAACTTAAAGAATCTATCCCACTAATAATCGGCCTTCCTGGTGGCCTTGTTGCATGCTTATGTAATTTGGGTAAAAAATAAAAGATTGGGGTCTTAGAATCTGTTTTATAAAGAAAATCAAATTCCTCTTCTGTTATTATATTTTGGTTAAATGCTTCCATAAGTAGTTTTTGAAGAGTGGAGGTGTATTCTTTTTTAGGATTCTTTGTTAAAATAATATATGTATTAGAGTCTCCTAGGATTCTGTTAGCTTCTTCCATATAATGTTCTTTATCTAGAATGACCACACCTCCACCCTTGTCCGCCTCCTTTATCACTATATCTTCTCTCTTGTTTAGATTTGTAAGAATGTCCTCCACGCTATAAAACAATCAAGTCCCAAAAAAAGGCCAGCGACATACAGGGTACGTCGCTGGTCCTTAAGGGGTTAAGATTGTGATAACTCTTATTTACTTTGTTGGTTAAATTGTCTATATCTTTCATTATCAATTTATTAAATACCTCTATATTGGGACCCTTTATGTGACTTGGGTAAAATCTTGAGGGGGTTTTCAAATTTACTTCTTAGACTATCTTGAGGTGGTATATATTGTACAGATGGCTGTTTGGCAAAGAATCTTTTTACCGTTACATTTCTCACAAATTTTTGTGCATCTACAAAGAGTTGAAAAGAATTAACTTTTTGTGTGGGGATACATTTTAGTCCCCTGGATAAAACTGATTTTTCATTGTCACTTATGGTTTTGGATGAAAGATTAAAGATCCCCTGTGTTACTGTCTCCTCTTTCTTTGATTTCCCTCTTCCTCCTCTATTTTTTCTATGTTTGGAGTTCTTCCCCTCTTTTTCTGAGGATGATCTATCCTGTTTGATGAATATTTGTTTTGATGTGTCCAATTTTCCCTGTGTGAATGTTTCTCTCTCTCCCTCATATGATCCTCTTTCTGGTATGTGTAATGGTGAGGGGGTCTTGAAAAACTTTCCCTTATTTCTGTTTTGTGTTTCTCTTTTGTTTCTCCCTTCATAAAAGGAGATCGTGGTCTTTTATAATCTTGGTGATGTGCACGTGGTGTTTTTGGTGTATAGTGATAATTATGTGTATCTTTTTGATAATAATCTTTTTGTTTTTTATATTGATTTTGAGCATAGTATGGAGAATCATAGTTCCTATGATCATTTCTTTGTGTGTATTCTCTGTGTTGTGACCTGTGTCTTTGATTTCTTTCATTGTAAATAACATTTTCATTTACCAGTTCTTTATTGTGCGATCTTGGTCTCTGATTTCTTTCTTGATGTGTGTACTGATTTCTACTAGTGTCCGTGCTATCATTTCTGTGCATGTGACCGTGATTTAGATCTTTTCTATCTCTAGAATATTCATTACTGTGATATACATTTTTTCTGTTGTGATGTGAATAATTATTACCATTATTGGTTTTTGTTCTCCCCCTTTCATCAAGTGATTTGTTTTGCTGTGTAGGCTTTTTTTGTACATATTGTGTCCCACCTTGAAAGTCTTCATTATCTCTCATATATTTTTGATGTTTTTTGTCACCTATTGTTTCATCAAATTCTTTTGCTTTCTCTTTAATGTATTCAAACTTATCTTTACATTTCTTGTTGTCTAAATAACCACTGAGTACTTGTTCTAATGTATTAATTTCTTTCTCTAGAGATTTCAATTGTAAGTCTTGCATCTCATATAGTAAGCTGACTAATTCTAGAGAACATTTATGTAAAACTGCGATCCATTTTTGCAAAAAATTATCATCCTCTAATCCAAATGCTGGAATTTTAAATACTCTAAGTCCTCTGGGTACAATACTTTCATTGAGGTATCTACTTAAAAATGTTACTTCCCACCATTTTTTGGCTTCTTTTGTGTATAATTTTTGTAATTTAAAAATTATAGACTCCCATTCGGAGTTAGAGTTTTCTGTTTTACTAAATATGTCATTATATTTGGACTGTCTTGCAGTCCTCCAATCATTTAAAGTATTATTAACAATGGTATTTTCCATATTATACAGGAGAGAAAAAACAGATATACATGCAAACAGGTGTATAATATGTATTAATACTGTCCCCTTCTGGTGAACCGCAGCCGTCCCACAGTCTCTCCCAAGGTCTGTGTGAATATATCAGGTGTGCTAGCTGGAGGCGCTGGTTCAGCTTGAATCAGTCGTTTGTATCTTCCTTTCCTTTCCTTCCTCGGTTGTATAGCTCTAGGTGCAAAATAGTGGTGGATTAGAGGATGATAATTTTTTGCAAAAATGGAACGCAGCTTTACATAAATGTTCTCTAGAATTAGTCAGCTTACTATATGAGATGCAAGACTTACAATTGAAATCTCTAGAGAAAGAAATTAATACATTAGAACAAGTACTCAGTGGTTATTTAGACAACAAGAAATGTAAAGATAAGTTTGAATACATTAAAGAGAAAGCAAAGGAATTTGATGAAACAATAGGTGACAAAAAACATCAAAAATATATGAAAGATAATGAAGACTTTCAAGGTGGGACACAATATGTACAAAAAAAGCCTACACAGCAAAACAAATCACTTGATGAAAGGGGGAGAACAAAAACCAATAATGGTAATAATTATTCACATCACAACAGAAAAAATGTATATCACAGTAATGAATATTCTAGAGATAGAAAAGATCTAAATCACGGTCACATGCACAGAAATGATAGCACGGACACTAGTAGAAATCAGTACACACATCAAGAAAGAAATCAGAGACCAAGATCGCACAATAAAGAACTGGTAAATGAAAATTGTATTTACAATGAAAGAAATCAAAGACACAGGTCACAACACAGAGAATACACACAAAGAAATGATCATAGGAACTATGATTCTCCATACTATGCTCAAAATCAATATAAAAAACAAAAATATTATTATCAAAAAGATACACATAATTATCACTATACACCAAAAACACCACATGCACATCACCAAGATTATAAAAGACCACGATCTCCTTTTATGAAGGGAGAAACAAAAGAGAAACACAAAACAGAAATAAGGGAAAGTTTTTCAAAACCCCCTCACCATTACGCATACCAGAAAGAGGATCATATGAGGGAGATAGAGAAACATTCACACAGGGAAAATTGGACACATCAAAACAAATATTCACCAACCAGGATAGATCATCCTCAGAAAAAGAGGGGAAGAACTCCAAACATAGAGGAAATATAGGAGGAAGAGGGAAATCAAAGAAAGAGGAGACAGTAACACAGGGGATCTTTAATCTTTTATCCAAAACCATAAGTGACAATGAAAAATCAGTTTTATCCAGGGGACTAAAATTTATCCCCACACAAAAAGTTAATTCTTTTCAACTCTTTGTAGATGCACAAAAATTTGTGAGAAATTTAACGGTAAAAAGATTATTTGCCAAACAGCCATCTGTACAATATATACCACCTCAAGATAGTCTAAGAAGTAAATTTAAAAACCCCTCAAAATTTTACCCAAGTCACATAAAGGGTCCCAATATAGAGGTATTTAATAAATTGATAATGAAAGATATAGACAATTTAACCAACAAAGTAAATAAGAGTTATCACAATCTTACAAAACAAGAAGAAGGACATTCTTACAAATCTAAACAAGAGAGAAGATATAGTGATAAAGGAGGCAGACAAGGGTGGAGGTGTGGTCATTCTAGATAAAGAACATTATATGGAAGAAGCTAACAGAATCCTAGGAGACTCTAATACATATATTATTTTAACAAAGAATCCTAAAAAAGAATACACCTCCACTCTTCAAAAACTACTTATGGAAGCATTTAACCAAAATATAATAACAGGAAGGCCGATTATTAGTGGGATAGATTCTTTAAGTTCAAACTTGTCAGCATTCATAGATTTTTTTCTCCAACCCTATGCACAGAAGGCAAAATCTCATTTAAAAGATTCCAAACATGTTTTACAAATCATACAAAATATACCCTGGCAAGAAAATTACGTTTGGGTCACCATGGACGTGACTTCTTTGTATACCATAATTGATCACAAAAAAGGGATTGAGGCAGTTAAATGGAAACTATCAGAAGATAAAGATTTATCACCAAATTTACTAGATTTCATACTTAGAGCCATAGAATTTATTCTATATCACAACTTTTTTTGGTTCAATGGGAACTACTATTTACAGATTTGTGGGACTGCCATGGGCACCAGGTTTGCACCAAGTTATGCCAATATTTACATGGACTATTTTTTTTTTTTTTTGTTGATATGCTCAAACTTTATTAAAATAATAATCTTCTCTCTCTCTTTAAAGACATTTGGAAAGTCTGTTTTTTTTTTTTTGTTTTTTTTTTTTTAAAAAGGCTTTATTGTCATCTTCAGCAAAAGTTACAATCATGATAAAAACAAAGACAAATATGAAAACTTTACTTGTACAGAGTATGTGATATCTCTATGTCTCTTATCAACTGCAAATAGATGACTTCTTCATATGTGTCTAATGAGAGGAAATAAAGAAGAGAGCAGAAAGAGGAGAGAGAAAGAAAGAGAGAGAAGAGAAAAAAGGAAAAAGGAAAGGAACTTTTGAAAGTTGATAGAAAAGAAATAATAAGTTCTATTGCAGAACACCATACCCTGAGGCAAGAAACCTTAACTAATGCGTCAGTGCCATCTCCGTTGACGAAGTAGCAACAAAGGGATCTACTACAGCGAGCCAGCCATTGTAGAACAGACTATATAGGGTATGGGGGAGATTATGGAAGTGGACGTTGGGGAAAGGTAGATTCTACGTCATGGTAGGAGGGTCAGTCTTTTGTCTAGTTAACAGGTCCTCCCATAAAAATTTGATGTCAGCGAAAAGGTTCAGTTTCTTCTTCTTAAAATAAACATATTCTTCCAGTGTCAGGATGTCCGTTACTCTATTAACCCATTCCTCATGTGTTGGTGTGTGTTGTGTTTTCCAGTGCCGAGCTATAAGGATTTTGGCACCATTAATTCCCATTTGTAATAGTCTAAGCCTTAGTTGGCAGGGGAATGGTGGGAGGTCATTAAGTAGGGCCGTGCTTGGGGTCAGTGTAAACTCGTCCGTCAATAGCTGTCGATAAAAGGATTCAATCTTATGCCAAAAAGGCTTAATCCTCTCGCACTCCCACCACATGTGAAGGTAATGTCCTTTTGATGTACATCCCCTCCAACAATTACTGTTTGCTCCTGGGTAAATTGAGTGGATTCGAGAGGGAGTCAGGTACCACCTCATCATAACCTTGAAGTTTAGTTCAAGGAATTGAGGGGATCCCGAGGACCTCCTTGTATTACGAAAAATCCTGGACCAGTCCTCTCCTGTTAGGACTATGCCCAGCTCTTCCTGCCACCTCGTTGTATATGTGGGGAGTGTGTGTGTGTGTTCTGACTGAAGGATACGTCTAGAGAGGGATAGTGTGTGTCGTAGTGTATCCTTACTTGTGCATAGGTTTTCGAATGGTGTCAACTCCCTGAGGTAGTCTGCTTGAAACGGGGATGTGTGTATAAAATGAGCAAGTTGAGAGTGTTTCAACCAGGTGGAATATCTCCCGCCTGCCACTAGTTTCAGGTCCTCTCTATCTGCCAGTTTCCCTGCTCGTGTAAACTCTTTTAGTGGCAATGTATACCCCCACTCCCCCAACCTCTGGAGACCGCTATCTAAACCACCTATCATCTCAGCGTTCATAGGAATGGGAAAAAGGGGTGAGCGGGTTCCCGTTATAAGTGGTCGCTGGATCTTGATGGTTTCCCAAGTGTCAAACACATGTTTATGTATCGCCAGTGCGCTACATTGGGGCGGTCTGAGGGATCTCGGGATCCAGCATAGTGCGCCTGCCAATGGGATAGAGTATATGCGAGTCTAGAGACACCCATGCCTTCGTGTCTCCTGCCCTATGCCAATCCAGTATTCTTTGCAATGTTATAGCATTGTAATATGTTGTTAAGTTGGGTACTCCCAATCCCCCGTGTATTGTCGCCCTGTACATGGAGTCCCTGTTGATCCTGGGTTTAGTTTTTCCCCAAATAAATGAATTGATCTGCCTTTGAAGTTGGGAAAGGAACCACTTCGGGAGGGGTATGGGGGCTGCTTGGAGAATATATAAGATCCTAGGCAGTGTGGTCATTTTGATGCATTGGGTACGTCCCCACCAAGAGATGGGTTTTAGGGCCCAGGTGTGTAGGTCATGTCTTGTTGCATTTAGAAGTTTAGTGTAGTTCTCAGTAAATAACAGTGGGAGGGTAGGGGTTAGATAAATTCCTAGGTATTTGATTGATTTGTTTCTGGGTATCATTGGGCATATGTTCGATAGTGTTCGGAAGTCTGACGGTGTCATGGAGATATTTAGAATTTCCGATTTCTGGGTGTTTACTGAGAAATTCGAGAACTGGCCAAAAGTGTTTATCTCGTCTAAAATTGTGGGTATGGTGTGAAGTGGATCTGTGACTGTAAATAAAACGTCGTCAGCATATAATGCTATCTTAAAATCGTGTGGGCCTATCTCAATACCTTTCACCTTTTGATTTTGTCTAATGTGAGCCGCAAAGACTTCCATAGTGAGGATAAAGAGTATTGGTGACAATGGGCATCCCTGTCGTGTACCATTCTGTATTCTAAAGTGATTAGATAACATCCCATTTGCCTTGACCTTTGCTGTGGGATTCATATAAAGGCTAAAAATGCGCGTGATTGTGGGTGGGCCGAACCCCATTGCTTTTAAAGTTTCTCTTAAGAACCCCCAACTTATCCGATCGAACGCCTTCTCCGCGTCGGTAGTCAGGAGGGCAGCTGGTATTTTATTATGTTTAACGTAGGAAATGAGAGTTATCGCTCTAATGGTGTTATCCCGTGCCTCCCTCCCTGGGACAAATCCCACCTGATCAGTATGAACTAGGGTCTGTAATACGGAGTTGATTCTTTTGGCCAAGATTTTTCCCAGGATTTTAATGTCCGTATTCAGTAAGGATATTGGTCTGTAACTGCTGGGGTCGGAGAGGTTTTTTTGGGGTTTGGGTATGACCGAGATATGGGCTGTCAGCATCTCTTGGGTGAGTGAGCCCTCTTCCTCCAGTGTGTGGAAAAGCTTAAGTAAATGTGGGGCCAGAACTTCCTTAAATGATTTATAATAGGCGTTAGTGAAACCATCTGGGCCTGGGCTTTTGCCTGATGGCAGGTCTTTTATAGCTATAAGAATCTCTGATAGGCTGATGGGGTTGTCTAATGTTGCCCGCTGATCTGGCTGTAACTTGGGAAGGTTAGCTTCTTTTATGTAATTCCGTAAACCCTCTTGGTGTTCGGGTGTTTCATTCCGTTCTAAATTATATAGTCTGGAATAGTAATCCCTAAAGTGGTTAGCAATTCCCTCACTATCTATGATGTCTGTGTTTTCTGGGGTGGTTAGTTTATGTATTTGTGATTTTAATGCTTGGGCTTTTAACGCTCTGGCTAACAGCGGGCCGGCTCTATTGCCTTCGAAGAAATAGAGTTTTCTAAGCATAATTGCCCTTCTCTGTGCTTCCTTCGTTAAAATCTTATTAAGTTCTTGTCTAGTCTCAGTTATTTGTAGGAGGAGGGTGTTGTCTGTCGGTGAGTTTTTATGTGTCAGTTCCAAGTGGTTTAGTTGTGTGGTCAGTCTGTCCATTGTTTGATTATAAGTCTTCTTTCTGTGGGCTGTATGTTTAATGCACTCCCCTCTGATCACCGCTTTATGGGCCTCCCACACTGTGTGTGGTGAAATATTTGATGATGTATTTAATAGGAAGTATTCTTTTATGGATTTCGCTATCTCATCGGTGGTGTGTGGTTGGTGTAACAGAGATTCATCCATTCTCCAGATAAATGGTGTTATGGGGTGGTTTGGCCATTGTAATTGTGTACACACCTGTGAATGGTCCGACCAAGAGGTCGGTTGGATATCTGAATCCCGCAGCAAGGAGAAATGATTTCTATCTAACAGGATATAGTCTATTCTGGTATATGCTGCCCAGGGGTATGAGTAGAAGGTGTAATTTCGTTGGGTTGGGTGCCTTATCCTCCATGTGTCTAATAGGCCTAAATATGCGAGGCATTTAAATACAGAGTTAGGGGGTCTTGTTTGGGCGTTAGGTCTGTTAGAGGAAGCGTCCAGGGAAGGATCTAGTGCGACATTAAGGTCTCCCCCTAGTATAAGTGTACCTATTTTGTGTTCAGTGATTAGGTTTTGTAGGGATTGGAAGAATTGGGCCCTTCTGCTGTTGGGGGCATATACGTTGACTAAAGTCACCGGTCTATGAAACAGGAGACCTATTAGAATGAGTATTCTGCCTTCTGTGTCTGTCACCTTTCTCTGGAGTTGGAATTGGAGGTTCTTGTGCAATAGCGTGCATACACCATTTTTTTTAACTACTCCTGAGCTATAGTACCCCAGTGTGTAATCTTTCGAACAAAATTTGGGTTCCTTATCTCTAACAAAGTGTGTTTCCTGTAAGAAAACAATTGAATTTTTTTGGCTAGCTAAACTTCGTAAGGCTATCGCTCTCTTTGTGGGTGAATTAAGACCCTTTGTGTTCTATGATATTATATTTATTACGGGGGTAGCCATTTGTATGTGTGTTTAGTTAGAATTTGCTTTAGTCTTACCCTCCTTAGTCCAGTCGATGGTCGGAGTTGGAATTTCCTGTCTAAAGGGAGGGAGCATGCTAAGTAAAGAGCGTTAGTAGGGTAGTCCGGTTTCTGCCTTCCAGGGCTGGTGGCTGCTAGAGTAATAAAAGGAGCATTGGTTTCTGAGCTGCAATAGATAAATAACAGGTATAAACATAACAACAAAGCAATAAACGTACAACAATAACTTTTCAAACAATAAACTGTATGATGCTTTCGCATCCTTCTAGAGGTGAGTCTTAGGAAGGGAAGGGAGGGGAGAAGAGAAATGTGTATTCCCAGCGGATAATAGAGTAAGCAAGGAATAGAATCTAGTTACTGGCGGGGGTGTGAGGCAGCATACATGCCTGTCCACATGTACAGCTACTTGAGTGGTTAATGTATCAAGATAGGGAGGGGGAGATTAAGATAGTATAAAAGAGGGAGGAGTGGAGAGAGGTAGGGGGACTCTAAACAAGAGGGCCCTCTAAGGGGGTTCAACATTGACTGTGTCCATGATGCAATCTAATTCGACAAAAGATTCGGGTCTATAACCCGTTGCAGTCTCTGGTAATTTAATGTCCCAAAATTGTGCCATGCAACCTTCTTCATGGTGGTTCAATGTCTATGTCTCTAGCCTGTGATGAGGTTGGGGTAGTGTTTCTTTTCTTTTTGGGCATAGTAGACCATTCGGATTGTTGGTTGTTGTTTGGGAGCTTCCTTTGTGTCGGTTTGTCTACCATTAAATCTTTAATAGAAGGCAGAGAGGGTTGTGGGATGCCTAGTTGTAGACAGAATGATTCCAGGTCTTCTGGGTCTTTATATATAAAAGTCTTATCATTTTTGACGACTCTGATGGAGAATGGGAAACCCCATCTGTATGGGATATCCAGGTCTGTCAGATGTAAAGTCAGATATCTTGCCTCTTTCCTTTTTGCAAGAGTGAGGGGACTGAGGTCTGCAAAAATCTGGAGTGAGTCTTCGCCAAACCTAATGGGGGATTTCTTTCTTGCTGCCATTAGGATTGCTTCTTTGTCTGTAAATTTGTGGCAGCAAAGGATTATGTCCCTAGGTGGTGCTGATGGCGATGGTCTGGCTCTGAGAGCGCGATGCGCTCTGTCTAAGAGTATGGTATCTTCTCTTTCTGGTCCCAGCAGGAACTTGAATAAATTTTGTAAGTAGGACGGTATCTGTGGCGGTAATATTTGCTCAGGTACACCCCTGATTATCAAATTCTGTCGTCTCCCCCTATTATCTAGGTCTTCTACTTGGGATTGAAGCTGTAATATAGTGGAGTTCTGCTGTTGTAAGGTTATGGCCATGTCGTCAGAAGTTTTAGCACTTTCGTCTGCCTGTTCTTCCAAATGGAGAACCCTGTGGCCTAGGGCGTTTATGTCTTTTTTGACATCTGCCAAGCCGTCCTTTATGAGTTTGCTGACTTGGGTCATAAAAGAGTTCAGGTCCTCTTTCGTGGGCAGTGAGCGCAAATCTGCTCTGGTGATGGGGGTTGGGTCTGTGGGGTAGTCTGTAGAATCCATGCTATCTGTCTGTGAGGCTTCAATTATAGCCTGGGACCCACTCTCAAATGTTTTAAAGAAGAAGTTTAGTTTCCTGCCGCCTGAGGCAGTTTGTTTCTGTATTTTATCGGGTTTTTGTTTTCTGGCTGCCATAGCTAGATAATGTGTGGCGGTCAAAACTGATTATCTGGAGAGCTCTTTCTGTGAGCCCAAGTGTGTATTCCCCTTATTTTAACTGTTGATATAAAGGCAATTAGTGGCTGTTATGTAGCAACAGTCGATAGAAAGTCTTTATCAGCCAATCCTTTTATTTTATAAAAAGTAGCTCTGTTGCTGTATTCCCCTTTGTGTCTGGGCCCCAGCTTGGTTTAAGTGTTGGTTTAAGTGTTCGTTTTCAACTGGCCCCCTATTAAGCCCTTCGGCACACTAACCTTGTACACAGTGGATCAGATAATTACCGCTCCGAGTCTTGGGTGACTTGAATCTGTTCACCGTCTCCTTCTCTGCGTGTGGTAGGCCTAGCAGTCCTTAGTAGTGATACGATCACTCACGCTGCGTGATCCGTTAGCAAGTTCTGGCTCTTAATGGTGCCGTGGCCTGTCGATGTCCGGTTTCATTCGAGCACAGAGGATGGCTGTTAGGTTGGTGTGACCCCAATTAGGAGCTGCGTATGTGGTTCCATTCCTCTGCACCAGGGCTCTGATGCGGCTCATCTAATTCCTGCTCCCCGGTAGTTCTAATCGGCACCCACTGCTCTCCAATCTCTCCTCAGATGTTAGTTTTAGTGATATGCTTTGAGTCTTAGCATTTTATAACGTTTTTCTCCCCTTATCTTGTAGCTTTCAGTGGACAGAATCGGAGCTTCAGATTTATGCGGCCATGCTCTTTCTCAGCCGGCTCCGCCCCCCTACATGGACTATTTTGAGACGACTCATATATGGCATAATCAAGAATTTGGTGCAGACCTGGTGTCCTGGCATAGATATATAGATGACATTCTGTTCATATGGAAGGGGGGTGAGTCCAAACTCATAGAATTTGTACAAACACTTAATAACAATAATCAGCAAGTCACATTATCAGTAGAATATGACAAAAAAGAAATACATTTTTTAGATTTAACTCTTTACACTATAGATGAAAAAATCCACAGCAAAACATACTTTTAGAAGTGTGACACTAACACCTACATTAGACATGATAGCTGCCACCATCCTAACTGGCTAAAGTCAGTACCAAAAAGCCAATTCCTACGAATATGCAGGAACTGCAGCAATATAGATGATTACGAACAACAATCAAGAATACTCAAAGAAAGATTCATACAAAAGGGATATGACCATAGAGCTTTAGAAAAAGAAAGAAAAGAAGTGGGAAATAAAATAAGATCAACCCTGTTAGAAAACAAACACAAAAATGAGACCTCATTTAATAATAATTTCCCTAAATTTGTGACCACATTTAATGTAGAACATCATACAATCAAAAAAATTATACAAAAGCACTGGCACATTATAAAGGAGGATGAATATCTAGGACCTATAATTCCAGCTAAGCCCACAGTTATCTTCAGAAAAGGACAAAATTTGAAACAAAAATTAGCTCCCTCACTCATAAAAGGCATAGCCCCCAAAAAACCTTTACAAATAAGTAATATGACAGGCTTCTTCACTTGCGGCAAATGCAAAGGTTGTAACTACACCAGAAGAACACACAAAACATTTGACTCCACAGTTACGGGAAAAAAATTTGAAATAAAAGAATTCATTACTTGCAAAAGTAAAAATGTGATATATTTGTTGCAATGTGGCTGCAAAATCCAGTATTTAGGACAAACGTCCAGATTTTTAAAAACAAGAATCATGGAACATCAAAATAAAATAGAAAAGAATCATGATGACCACGGAGTGCCGCTACACTGCAACAATTGTGAACATTTCACAAAAGAATCCTTTCTATGGATAGGAATTGAGAAGGTTGAACTTCATTGGAGGGGTGGTAATCTGGCAAAACAACTAGACCAAAGAGAATTAAAATGGATACATACACTTAGAACATATGCCCAATGGGGTCTAAATAAGGACACAAAAATTGCTGCCTTTGTCTAAAAAACTCTTAACATATGAAAGGGGGGGCAAAATAAATGATAAATTCAAAAGGTGAAAATATGGGGCCTAAATAAATCAGTAACATGTTTTGTTCTTGTTGAGGTGAATACGAGTATAAGGACACACACAAAAAAAAAAAAAAAAAGCTGTTTTTGTCTTAAAAAAAGAAGAAGCTGTTTTTGTCTTAAAAACCTTCAACATATGAAAGGGGGGCAAAATAGATGATGATCTATAATGTGTTCCTAAGAAAAATTGGGGCCCGAATAAACCAGTAAAAATTTGTGTAAAGTGAATACTGAAAAACATTAGTACATGAAAGGGGGGCAAAATAAACATGTATTTATACAGACAGTTCATGTTATATCATCACACTTAATGTTTATATATACACATATTGTACAAAAGAATATAATTCTTACAATTAATTTCAAGAAATTATATGCAACACACAAGTCGCTGAGTCAATATTTAACATTCAATAAGTATAGAAGTCTATTTATAATATGAATGTTTAATTATGAAAAGTATCTATTCCAACTTATAACAAACTTCTAAGTGGCAATTTATTCTACCTCCTCTAAATATTTGGATAAGCAGAAATCATATAAGAAACTTTGTATCTGTGAATAACACTTATGTCTTTTTATTTTGAGAAAATAAGAAACTGTTTTTCATTGGACATTCGATAACATGTGATACCCACTGACATATCAGACCTGAATGGGAACCTAAAATAGAGAACTACCTGAAAGGGAACTACAAAACATCACTATACCAGAAACTGAATTTCATTGGACAACCTATAACATGTGATCTTCACTGACATACCGGACCTGAAAGAGAACTTGAAACAGAAAACTACCTGAAAGGGAACTACAAAACTGGCAAAAATGATGATATCTACAGAAATTTTATAATTTAAAACAAACTTATAGTTTCTAATATAATTAATATTGTTTTTTATGTTTTTTTAGATGTTTATTTTAAATTTACAATTGAAATTTTGAATCGGGTGTAAACCTGCTCTCCTCCAATGGGGAAGCAGGTAGCGTAACTGACATGAATTTAAAGGCCGCCTGTGCAGCGGAAAGGTATGCTTTGGTTTGTAAAGCACTTTTATTGCTCTTGAGAAAGATGGCTGGGACCGTTGAAACGCTTTTGCGTTGAGCCAAATAAAGACAAACTTTTTTTACTGAATCTGTGATATTGTCTTTTCATATTGGGAAGGAGCCAGTAACCTGCAATATACACTGTGAGTAGATATTCACCTTTGTATGGTGTATTGTCTGATATTTCAGCACCACTATTTTGCACCTAGAGCTATACAACCGAGGAAGGAAAGGAAAGGAAGATACAAACGACTGATACAAGCTGAACCAGCACCTCCAGCTAGCATACCTGATATGTGCAGTCTGTTTACTTATGTTGGTGTTTGTTTGTCTATCAACTTATTGTTAGCAGACCAGATTCTCTGCAGAATGCTGACCTGTGAAAGATAATGTATTTGCTGCAGATTCAACCTTAGCAGTTTCATCCCAAAGTGCAGGTGACCTGTTTTGCTTTCAATGTTACTGTGCCCTCATGCCTCCTGCTTCCTCTGCCAGTTTTACTTGCTTCATATTTACTTGGTAAACGTGTTAATAGGAAAAAAATGACACTTAGATGCCTTGTGACCATTATTTTATTTAAAATCAGAGTAACATCTCCTAAAATTTTACTAAGGCCTAGATTTGGAGTTTAGCGTTAGCAGTGAAAACCAGCGTTAGAGGCTCCTAACGTTGGTTTTAGGCTAACTCCGGTATTTGGAGTCACTCAAAAAAGGGTCTAACGCTCACTTTTCAGCCGCGACTTTTCCATACCGCAGATCCCCTTACGTCAATTGCGTATCCTATCTTTTCAATGAGATCTTTCTAACTCCGGTATTTAGAGTCGTGTCTGAAGTGAGCGTTAGAAATCTAACGACAAAACTCCAGCCGCAGAAAAAAAGTCAGTAGTTAAGAGCTTTCTGGGCTAACGCCGGTTCATAAAGCTCTTAACTACTGTACTCTAAAGTACACTAACTACCTATGTACCCCTAAACCGAGGCCCCCCCACATCGCTGCCACTCGATTCAATTTTTTTAACCCCTAATCTGCCGACCGCCACCTACGTTATACTTATGTAACCATAATCTGCTGCCCCTAACACCGCCGACCCCTATATTATATTTATTAACCCCTAATCTGCCCCAACAACGTCGCCTCCACCTGCCTACACTAATTAACCCCTAATCTGCCGACCGGACCGCACCGCTACTATAATAAAGTTATTAACCCCTAATCCGCATCACTAACCCTATAATAAATAGTATTAACCCCTAATCTGCCCTCCCTAACATCGCCGAAACCTAACTTCAAACATTAACCCCTAATCTGCCGACCGGAGCTCACCGCTATTCTAATAAATGTATTAACCCCTAAAGCTAAGTCTAACCCTAACACTAACACCCCCCTAAATTAAATATAATTTTAATCTAACGAAATTAATTAACTCTTATTAAATAAATTATTCCTATTTAAAACTAAATACTTACCTGTAAAATAAATCCTAATATAGCTACAATATAAATTATAATTACATTGTAGCTATTTTAGGATTAATATTTATTTTACAGGCAACTTTGTAATTATTTTAACCATGTACAATAGCTATTAAATAGTTAAGAACTATTTAATAGTTACCTAGTTAAAATAATTACAAAATTACCTGTAAAATAAATCCTAACCTAAGTTACAATTAAACCTAACACTACACTATCAATAAATTAATTAAATACAATATGTACAAATAACTACAATGAAATAAACTAACTAAAATACAAAAAATAAAAAAGAACTAAGTTACAAAAAATAAAAAAATATTTACAAACATAAGAAAAATATTACAACAATTTTAAACTAATTACACCTACTCTAAGCCCCCTAATAAAATAACAAAGACCCCCAAAATAAAAAATGCCCTACCCTATTCTAAATTACTAAAGTTCAAAGCTCTTTTACCTTACCAGCCCTGAACAGGGCCCTTTGCGGGGCATGCCCCAAGAAGTTCAGCTCTTTTTCCTGTAAAAAAAAACATACAATACCCCACCCCCCAACATTACAACCCACCACCCACATACCCCTAATCTAACCCAAACCCCCCTTAAATAAACCTAACACTAAGCCCCTGAAGATCATCCTACCTTGTCTTCACCTCACCAGGTATCACCGATCCGTCCTGGCTCCAAAATCTTCATCCAACCCAAGCGGGGGCTGGCGATCCATCATCCGGTGGCTGAAGAGGTCCAGAAGAGGCTCCAAAGTCTTCATCCTATCCGGGAAGAAGAGTAGATCCGGACCGGCAACCATCATCTTCCAAGCGGCATCTTCTATCTTCATCCGATGAGGACCGGCTCCATCCTGAAGACCTCCGACGCAGACCCATCTTCATCTGGCGACGTCCAACTGAAGAATGACGGTTCCTTTAAGGGACGTCATCCAAGATGGCGTCCCTGGAATTCCGATTGGCTGATAGTATTCTATCAGCCAATCGGAATTAAGGTAGGAATATTCTGATTGGCTGATGGAATCAGCCAATCAGAATCAAGTTCAATCCGATTGGCTGATCCGATCAGCCAATCAGATTGAGCTCGCATTCTATTGGCTAATCGGAACAGCCAATAGAATGCGAGCTCAATCTGATTGGCTGATCGGATCAGCCAATCGGATTGAACTTGATTCTGATTGGCTGATTCCATCAGCCAATCAGAATTTTCCTACCTTAATTCTGATTGGCTGATAGAATCCTATCAGCCAATCGGAATTCGAGGGACGCCATCTTGGATGACGTCCCTTAAAGGAACCTTCATTCGGCTAGTAGGTGTCGGGAGAAGAGGATGTTCCGCGTCGGATGGAAGATGATGGCTCCCGAAGAAAGAAGATTGAAGATGCCGTTGATAGAAGACTTCATCCGGATCATGGACCTCTTCAGCTCCCGATTGGATGAAGACTTCATCCGGATCATGGACCTCTTCAGCTCCCGCTTGGATGAAGACTTCAGCCGGATCATGGACCTCTTCAGCCCCCCGCTTGGGCTTGGATCAGGACATCGGAGGAGCTCTTCAGGACGGATCGGTGAACCTGGTATGGTGAAGACAAGGTAGGAAGATCTTCAGGGGCTTAGTGTTAGGTTTATTTAAGGGGGGTTTGGGTTAGATTAGGGGTATGTGGGTGGTGGGTTGTAATGTTGGGGGGGGTATTGTATGTTTTTTTTACAGGCAAAAGAGCTGAACTTCTTGGGGCATGCCCCGCAAAGGGCCCTGTTCAGGGCTGGTAAGGTAAAAGAGCTTTGAACTTTAGTAATTTAGAATAGGGTAGGGCATTTTGTTATTTTGGGGGTCTTTGTTATTTTATTAGGGGGCTTAGAGTAGGTGCAATTAGTTTAAAATTGTTGTAATATTTTTCTTATGTTTGTAGATATTTTTTATTTTTTGTAACTTAGTTCTTTTTTATTTTTTGTACTTTAGTTAGTTTATTTCATTGTAGTTATTTGTAGATATTGTATTTAATTAATTCATTGATAGTGTAGTGTTAGGTTTAATTGTAGGTAATTGTAGGTATTTTATTTAATCAATTTAATGATAGTATAGTGTTAGGTTTAATTGTAACTTAGGTTAGGATTTATTTTACAGGTAATGTTGTAATTATTTTAACTAGGTAACTATTAAATAGTTCTTAACTATTTAATAGCTGATGTACCTGGTTAAAATCAATACAAAGTTACCTGTAAAATAAATATTAATCCTAAAATAGCTACAATGTAATTATAATTTATATTGTAGCTATATTAGGATTTATTTTACAGGTAAGTATTTAGCTTTAAATAGGAATAATTTATTTAATAAGAGTTAATTAATTTCGTTAGATTAAAATTATATTTAATTTAGGGGGGTGTTAGTGTTAGGGTTAGACTTAGCTTTAGGGGTTAATACATTTATTAGAATAGCGGTGAGCTCCGGTCGGCAGATTAGGGGTTAATAATTGAAGTTAGGTGTCGGCGATGTTAGGGAGGGCAGATTAGGGGTTAATACTATTTATTATAGGGTTAGTGAGGCGGATTAGGGGTTAATAACTTTATTATGATAGCGGTGCGGTCCGCTCGGCAGATTAGGGTTTAATAAGTGTAGGCAGGTGGAGGCGACGTTGTGGGGGGCAGATTAGGGGTTAATAAATATAATATAGGGGTCGGCGGTGTTAGGGGCAGCAGATTAGGGGTACATAAGGATAATGTAAGTAGCGGCGGTTTACGGAGCGGCAGATTAGGGGTTAAAAATAATATGCAGGGGTCAGCGATAGCGGGGGCAGCAGATTAGAGGTTAATAAGTGTAAGGTTAGGGGTGTTTAGACTCGGGGTACATGTTAGGGTGTTAGGTGCAGACGTAGGAAGTGTTTCCACATAGCAAACAATGGGGCTGCGTTAGGAGCTGAACGCGGCTTTTTTGCAGGTGTTAGTTTTTTTTTTCAGCTCAAACAGCCCCATTGTTTCCTATGGGGGAATCGTGCACGAGCACGTTTTTGAGGCTGGCCGCGTCCGTAAGCAACTCTGGTATCGAGAGTTGAAGCTGCGTTAAATATGCTCTACGCTCCTTTTTTGGAGCCTAACGCAGCCTTTATGTGGACTCTCAATACCAGAGTTATTTTTATGGTGCGGCCAGAAAAAAGCCGGCGTTAGCTACGCGGGTCCTTACCGACAAAACTCTAAATCTAGCCGTAAGGCTCTTAGCTTTTTGGATTATTCAACATCATCTATATACAAATGCCCCTTCATGTGTTCTAAAAAGTGTGTATCTGGCTTCTCAGTGTTCAGTATCAGTTAAATCCTAAATTGCTTTTAATTTGCTTTCATTAACCAGAGTGTATAGATTATATACATATAAATGCAGTGTGTTTGTAGGTAAGAGTGTGTGTGTTTGTCTGAATAAAACAATATTAATTGTGAGGAGGTAGAAGTCTTGTTGTTACCTCACTTTTTTCTGTAGGACTTTTTAGGATTTTAGGGGTCTGTCCCACTGTCCCGGGTTGCTAGCCATCTGTCCTGCATTGCCCAATGGATTAAAAAAAAACATTTTTTTTTATTCTATTGGTCCCATACTCAGAAGCAGCTAGTTTTTATCTCTTATGGTTATATACCTGTTAGATTGCCTGTGGAAAAGGAATTGTGTGTGGGTTAAGCAGGAGTTAGAAGGCTGTATACCCTCTGACCTCAGGTAATGGTGACCTCTAATCTCTGGTAGTGATGACATCTAACCCCTGGTGATAATACTAGCATGCCTTTAGTTTTATAGGATGATCAGTGCTAACACCAGGGTAAAGAACAGCGGCAGCCTCAGACTGCCAGCTAATGTGATTGCCAACCTTAGGACCGCATACGATGAATTAGATACCCATATATGATGTAGTGTGTGTGTCTATCTGAATCTATAAGTGTGTGTGTGTGTATCTGCATGTATAAGTGTATGCTATGAAGTGTGTGTATCTGCATGTATAAGTATATGCTATGTATTGTGTGTGTGTGTGTGTATGCATGTATAAGTGTCCGCTATGTAGTGTGTGTGTGTGTGTGTGTGTGTATCTGCCTGTGTAAGTGTATACTATGTAGAGTGTGTGTATCTGGATGTGTAAGTGTATACTATGTAGTGTGTAAGCTATATAGTGTGTGTGTGTATCTGCATGTATAAGTGTATGCTATGTATTGTGTGAATGTATCTGCATGCGTAAGTGTATGCTTTGTAGTGTGTGGGTGAGTGTGTATGTGCATGTATAAGTGTAAGCTATGTAGTTTGTGTGTGTATCTGCATGTATAAGTGTATGCTATGTAGTGTGTCTGTCTCCATGTGTAAGTGTATGCTATGTAGTGTGTGTATCTGTATGTATAAGTGTATGATATGTAGTGTGTGTGTGTGTATCTGCTTGTATAAGTGTATGATATGTAGTGTGTGTATCTGCATGTGTAAGTGTATGCTATGAAGTGTGGGTGTATCTACATGTGTAAGTGTATGCTATCATTATGTAGTGTATTACTGTGCATTTTTGCTGACTTTAAAGGCCAGAATCTAGAATATTAATGGGGAATGAAGAGAGCAGTTTTAAATAATCTATTATTAAATGTCCAATTAATTAAAAATATTTAGCACTGTCTCTGCAAAGGCTAGCTAAATACAGAGCTCACATAGCTATACCAGTGGTTTGAGCTTGTGTTTGATTTGCTGCCTAAGAGTATTAAAATATATGACTTTATTTAAAATTTTAATATATATATATATATATATATATATATATATATATATATATATATATATATATATATAAAAGCAAAAGTTCAAATGGTATATGCACTCTTACCACCGTTCTGCAGCTGCCAGGGTGCTCTTGAGGAGTATGCAGCAAAGAAACAAAGGGAAGCACTCACTGGACTTTGAATATCAGTGTAAAATACTTTATTAGTGATGTTTCGGGACCTCAAACGTCCCTTCTTCTGACAACCAGAGTGTACAAATAAACAAACTTATAAAGACTTGTCGGCCCCTCCCCCAATCCGGTCACCAATCTCTGGAGACCGTGTGCAAACATAAGGGGGCTAAACAATATAGGTAGCCCAAATGTAAATTGAATATAACAATATTATATAAAAAAAAAAAAAATCACCATATTTAACAAAATGGCATATGTGTCTGTCAAATCATGTATAGTAATTTTACCAAAATGTGCATCTTCATACAAAAAGTGATCAGTGATCCCACCATACTCTTGCTCCCCCAGCCAGTCAGTGCCCCTGGACTGCATGCAAATGGAACAATCCACGCTGCAGGTAATACCATTGGACAACTCCCAACCACAACTACATCATGGGTATTGAGTAGTCATAACAACTGAAGTAAACACTCCGGGAGAACACTCCAAGTTCTTGTTTATCCCTGCAGTAACCTTATGCAACACTCCTATGGGCACATATGCCTTACCGTGCCTAATTTGGCCAGCATCGCATGCAAGAGAAAGAAACTCTTATGTTTGAAGTAGGATATTTGTTCTTAATATGAGCCTTTTTGGTCTCTTTTTATTATGTCTCTGTTTTATGTGTATGTTTTTTTTGCTTTGTTTTCACAGCACTTACACTGTTTTGCACACATGGTGCTCGTGATCCCACATCTCCGTTCCCGTGCTGGATAAGTAATGGGTCCACATTTATGGATTAAGTTCTAAAATGGGAAACCAGTGGTGGCCCATGGAACTTATGTGTCTATGATCAGTAGGTTGTTGACTGGAAGTTGTTGAGGGTTGTCCTCGGCCCCTTAGTTGGAGTGCTTTATTACCCTGTTCATTGACATATCGCCATCCCTGTTTTCACACATTTGATGGAGTTGAGCACGGATGTATGGACCAGATAGACGAGCATTATGACCTTGAATATATTGTGCCCTGTTGTAGGAGGGCTGTGGTCTCTAAGTTTGTTGTAGTATCTAGGTTGTCTGTGGTTCTTGCCCTATACAGCTATGGATGGCAGGGGTAGTCCTCTAACATGCCGACTTTGGTTTGATTGTTATCTTCCTCACTAGTTGAAGGTGTGAGGTACAATATTGTTTCAAGGATATGGGGTTTGTTTGGTTTCCCCTAGATTAGGACTCTAATTCCATTTAGCTTCCATATGGGGTTGTGATTAGTTTTAAGCCTTGTATGGTAGTTAATATTCCCTTAGATGGAATGTGGGTGTTCATACGGTTACTTACACTTGAGGCTCATACTCCCAACCTATAGGGAAGTGGGTGCAACCCTGTTGCTCCTATTAGGTGACACGGGAGAGGTTTATATCACTACGTGTGTAAACTGCTAGAGCCGATACAACTGGGACTTTAGACTGTGACAGAGAGGTTGGTTTTGTCCGTGGTGCACTGTATACACACTCTCCATACAAACCAAGTATGTCAGTAAGGGATGTGATGCAATCTTTGTGATACGATAATAGCCAGAGTAGTAGGGAGACAGCACACGGTTTCATTGATGTATCATTGATGTATTTTTCATCTAACAGTTGATATTGGGCATCGGATTCCCTCTTGTGGGGCTAGTTTAATGGTGTACAGGTATGCACTTGGCAAGGTTTGCCTACAGATATCTGGGATCTGCTGTATTGACACAATCGGGTTGGCTGTCCTTCTAAGCTGTTTATAACACTATGCTGAGCTGTCACTAGACTTAAGCTCCCAACCTATAGGAGAAGGGGTGTGCCCCATGTGCTCCTATGAGGTTATATGGGAGTGGTTTTGGAGTGTTTTGTGAGATGACGGCTTCACCCTTGGGTTATGACATGGAAGGTGATCGTAGTGTTGGGCGTTGTGTATAGCGTGAATACGAGTAATTAATAGAGGTGGTGTGATTCTTTCTCTGGAATGCGATGCTGGCCAGAATAGGCACGGTAAGGCATATGTGCCCATAGGAGTGTTGCATAAGGTTACTGCAGGGATAAACAAGAACTGGAAGTGTTCTCCCAGTTTACTTCAGTTGTTATGACTACTCAATACCCATGATGTAGGTGTGGTTGGGAGTTGTCCAATGATATTACCTGCATCATGGATTGTTCCATTTGCATGTAGTCCAGGGGCATTGATTGGCTGGGGAAACGAGAGTATGGTGGGATCCCTGATCACTTTTTGTATGAAGATGCACTTTTTGGTAAGATCAATATACATGATTTGACAGACACATATGCCATTTTGTTAAATATGGCGATTTTTGTTATATAGTTTTGTTATATTCAATTCACATTTGGGCTACCTATATGGTTTAGCCCCCTAATGTTTGCACACGGTCTCTAGAGATTGGTGACCGGATTGGGGGAGGGGCCGACAGGCCTTTATACATTTGTTCATTTGTACACTCTGGTTGTCAGAAGAAGGGACGTTTGAGGTCCCGAAATGCCACTAATAAAGTATTTTACACTGATATCCAAAGTCCAGTTAGTGCTTCACTTTGTTTCTTTGCTATAAATATATATATATATATTGAATTCTGATACTGTATTTACCAAATTGATATGAAACCTGAAATGTTATTTCTTGTGGGACTATGACTGAGAAAACAAGTCCATGTTTCCTATTGCAAGTAAAATATTTTTCTTTGTTTCATGAACTTAGTCTTGTAAAGAAAGAATATTTTCACAAAATAGACAGTCATCCATGAGAGATTTTTAATGTATTGTTTGAATGAAATGAGTTCAGAATTGAGGTTGACTAAAACTGGATAAAGTAAAATAATGCCCACATAATAAGCTGAAATGGGACATGAAACCACATGATTCAGATAATAATAATAACAATAATAATAATAATAATAATAATAATAATAATAATAATAATAATAACTAGTATTTATATAGCATCTTTCTCCCAGTGGGACTCAACTCGCTTTTTCAGCGCTCGCTCTCTGTATTAACCAAATCGGCCGCTGAATAGTAATAGTTGTTATTATAGAGGATACAATTTTAAACAACATTTAAACAACATTCCAAGTTACTTCTATTATCTTACTTGCTTCCTTCTCTTTGTATCCATTGTTGAAAAGCATGCCTAGGTAGCCCAAGCAGCAGCTTTGCACTACTAGGTGCTAGCAGCCGATTGGTGTCTGCACATATATGACTGTTGTCATTGGCTCATTTGATGTGCTCTGTTAGCTCACAGGATTGCATTGCTGCTCCTTCAATAAATTATACCAAAAGAATGAAGCCCGTTTGATAAAAGAAGTAAATTGGAAAGTTGTTTAAAATTGTATGTCCCTTTAAAAGAACAGTAAAGTCAAAATTATATTTTCAGATTCAGAAATAA
Source organism: Bombina bombina (assembly GCF_027579735.1). NCBI lineage: Eukaryota > Metazoa > Chordata > Amphibia > Anura > Bombinatoridae > Bombina > Bombina bombina. Next base: position 154,065,450 of record NC_069505.1, read on the forward strand.
TCGGCTAGATCACGAGTTTTGTCGGTAAGGCTGTGCGGTGCTAACGCTCCTTTTTTTCTTACCACTCCCTTTAAACAACGCTGGTATAACGAGTTTTCTGCAAGCCGGCGTTAGCCTCAGAAAAGTGAGCGTTGAGCAAAATTTAGCTCCACATTCCACCTCGATATCAGCGCTGCTTACAGTAGCGGTAAACTGGCAAAACGTGCTTGTGCACGATTTCCCCATAGGAAACAATGGGGCTGAGCTGGCTGAAAAAAAACCTAACACCTTCAAAAAATGAGCGTTCAGCTCCTAACGCAGCCCCATTGTTTCCTATGGGGAAAGAAAATTTACGCCTGCACATAACACCCTAACATGAACCCCGAGTCTAAACACCCCTAATCTTACACTTATTAACCCCTAATCTGCCATCCCCCGCTATTGCTGACACCTGCATTATAATGATTAACTCCTAATCTGCCGCTCCGGACACCGCCGCAACCTACATTATACTTATAAACCCCTAATCTGCTGCCCCCAACATCGCCGACACCTACATTATAGTTATTAACCCCTAATCTGCCCCCCCAACATCGCTGCAACTATATTAAATTTATTAACCCCTAATTTGCCGCCTCCAACGTCGCCGCCACTACAATATAGTTATTAACCCCTAAACCTAAGTCTAACCCTAACCCAACTTAAATATAATTTAAATTAAACAAAATTAATTTAACATAATTAAATAAATTAATCCTATTTAAAACTAAATACTTACCGATAAAATAAACCCTAAGCTAGCTACAATATAACTAATAGTTACATTGTAGCTAACTTAGGATTTATATTTATTTTACAGGCAACATGTATTTATTTTAACTAGGTACAATGGTTATTAAATAGTTATTAACTATTTAATAACTACCTAGCTAAAATAAGTACAAAATTACCTGTAAAATAAATCCTAACTTAAGTTATAATTACACCTAACACTACACTTTCATTAAACTAATTACCTAAACTACCTACAATTAATTACAATCAAATTAAATAAACTAAATTATGGAAAAAAAAGCCCCCACTAAATTACAGAAAATAAAAAAAGAATTACAAGAATTTTAAACTAATTAAACCTAATCTAATCCCCCTAATAAAATAAAAAATCCCCCCAAAATAAAACAAATTCCCTACCCTATACTAAATTACAAATAGCCCTTAAAAGGGCATTTTGCAGGGCATTGCCCCAAAGTAATCAGCTCTTTTACCTGTAAAAAAAAATACAATGCCTCCCCAACATTACAACCCACCACCCACACACCCCTACTCTAAAACCCACCCAATCCTCCCTGATCCAATCAGCCAATAGGATTGACCTTGCATTCTATTGGCTGATTGGAACAGCTAATAGAATGCGAGGTCAATCCTATTGGCTGATTGGATCAGCCAATCAGATTGAACTTCAATCCGATTGGCTGATTACATAAGCCAATAGGATTTTTCCTACATTAATTCCGATTGGTTGATAGGATTCTATCAGCCAATCGCAATTCAAGGGAATGCCATTTTGGATGACGTCATTTAAAGGAACCATCATTCTTCGTTAGGACTTGGTTTGAAGAGGATGCTCCGCGTCGGCTGGATTGAAGATGGACCCGCTCCGCTCCGGAAGGATGAAGATAGAAGATGCCGCCTGGATGAAGATTTCTGCCGTCTGGAGGACCTCTTCTGCCCCGATCGGATGAAGACTTCGGACCCTCTGGAGGACCACTTGTGCCCGGCTGGGTGAAGACGGCTCAAGGTAGAGTGATCTTCAGGGGGTTAGTGTTAGTTTTTTTAAGGGGGGATTGGGTGGGTTTTAGAGTAGGGGTGTGTGGGTGGTGGGTTGTAATGTTGGGGGGGTATTGTATTTTTTTTTACAGGTAAAAGTGTTGATTACTTTGGGGCAATGCCCCACAAAAGTCCCTTTTAAGGGCTATTTGTAATTTAGTATAGGGTAGGGAATTTTTTTTATTTTGGGGGGATTTTTTATTTTATTAGGGGGACTAGATTAGGTGTAATTAGTTTAAAATTCTTGTAATTCTTTTTTTATTTTCTGTAATTTAGTGTTTTTTTTCCGTTATTTAGTTTATTTAATTTAATTGTAGGTAGTTTAGGTAATTAGTTTAGTGATAGTGTAGTGTTAGGTGTAATTGTAACTTAGGTTAGTATTCATTTTACAGGTAATTTTGTCTTTATTTTTGATAGGTAGTTATTAAATAGTTAATAACTATTTAATAACTATTGTACCTAGTTAAAATAAATACAAACTTGCCTGTAAAATAAATATAAACCCTAAGCTAGCTACAATGTAACTATTAGTGGCGGCGATGTCCGGTCGGCAGATTAGGGGTTAATAATTGTAGGTAGGTGGCAGCGACGTTGGGATTGGCAGATTAGGGGTTAATAAATATAATATAGGTGTCGGCAATGTTAGGGGCAGCAGATTAGGGGTTGATATGTATAATATAGGTGGCGGCAATGTCCTGTCGGCAGATTAGGGGTTAAAAAAATTTATTTTAGTGTTTGCGATGTGGGGGGGGGCCTCGGTTTAGGGGTTAATAGGTAGTTTCTGGGTGTTAGTGTACTTTTTAGCACTTTAGTTAAGAGCTTTATGTTCCGGCGTTAGCCCATAAAACTCTTAACTACTGACTTTCAAATGCGGTAGGAGTCTTGCCAGGAGAGGGTCTACTGCTCACTTCTTCCAAGACTCGTAATACCGGTGTTAGGCAAATCCCACTTACAGTGCGTGTTCCAGTAACCTTTTAAGCAGAGCTAAACTGGAAGCTTCTAAGTAAGTTTTTAAATGATTTTATACAGTATATGTGCATATTATTCTTTATAGCAGTGTCTATGACATGCAGTAATATGAAAATTGGTGTATACTGTCCCTTTAAGTATTGTTCATTGTTCACCTTGCAAGTGGGTGTCACATTCTCATTCGGCTAGATTACGAGTTTTTGTCGGTAAGGCATGCGGTGCTAACGCTCACCTACAAACAACGCTGGTATTACAGGTTTTTCCAACCCCCGGTGTTAGCCTCTAAAAAGTGAGCGGAGAGCAAAATTTAGCTCCACATCTCACCTCAATACCAGCGCTGCTTACGGTAGCGGTGAGCTGGTTAAACGTGCTTGTGCACAATTTCCCCATAGGAATCAATGGGGCAGAATCGGCTGAAAAAAAACCTAACACCTTTAAAAAACAGCGTTCAGCTCCTAACGCAGCCCCATTGATTCCTATGGGGAAGTAAATTTTATGTCTACACCTAACACCCTAACATGAACCCCGAGTCTAAACACCCATAATCTTACACTTATTAACCCCTAATCTGCCGCCCCCAACATCGCAGACACCTACATTATATTATTAACCCCTAATCTACCACTCCGGACACTGCCGCAACCTACATTATACTTATAAACCCCTAATCTGCTGCCCCTAACATCGCCTACACCTACATTATATTTATTAACCACTAATCTGCCCCCCCAACATCACTGCAACTATATTAAATTTATTAACCCCTAATCTGCCGCCGCCAACCTTGCCGCCACTATAATAAAGTTATTAACCCCTAAATCTAAGTCTAACCCTAAACCTAACACCCCCCTAACTTAAATATAATTTAAATAAATCTAAATAAAATAACTAAAATTAAATAAATTATTCCTATTTAAAACTAAATACTTACCTATAAAATAAACCCTAAGATAGCTACAACATAAAAATTGTTAAATTGTATCTAGCTTGGGATTTATTTTTATTTTACAGGCAAGTTTGTATTTATTTTAACTAGGTATAATAGTTATTAAATAGTTATTAACTATTTAATAACTACCTAGCTAAAATAAATACAAATTTACCTGTAAAATAAACCCTAACCTAAGTTACAATTACACCTAACACTACACTATAATTAAATCAATTACCTAAACTAACTAAAATTAATTACAATTAAATTAAATAAACTAAAGTACGAAAAAAACACACTAAATTACAGAAAATAATACAATTATTACAAGAATTTTAAACTAATTACACCTAATCTAATCCCCATAATAAAATAAAAAGCTCAACAAAATAATAAAAATCCCTACCCTACACTAAATTACAAATAGTCCTTAAAATGGCTTTTTGCGGGGCATTGTCCCAAAGTAATCAGCTCTTTTACCTGTAAAAAAAATTACAATACCCCCCCAACATTAAAACCCACCACCCACACACCCAACCCTACTCTAAAACCCACCCAATCCCCCCTTAATAAAACCTTACACTAACCCCTTGAAGATCACCCTATCTTAAGACGTCTTTACCCAGCCAGGCACAAGTGGTCCTCCAGAGGGGCAGAAGTCTTCATCCGATCTGGGCAAAAGAGGACCTCCAGACGGGCAGAAGTCTTCATCCAGATGGCATCTTCTATCTTCATCCATCCGGCGTGGAGCAGGTCCATCTTCAAGCCAGCCGACGAGGAGCATCCTCTTCTTCCGACGACTCCCGATGAATGAAGGTGCCTTTAAATTACGTTATCCAAGATGGCATCCCTTGAATTCCGAGTGGCTTATAGGATTCTATCAGCCAATCAGAATTAAGGTAGGAAAAATCCTATTGGTTGATGCAATCAGCCAATAGAATTGAGCTCATATTTTATTGGCTGATTGGAACAGCCAATAGAATGCGAGCTCAATCCTATTGGCTGATTGGATCAGCCAATAGGATTGAACTTCAATTCTATTGGCTGATTGGATCAGCCAATAGGATTTTTCCTACCTTAATTCCGATTGGCTGATAGAATCCTATCAGCCAATCGGAATTCAATGGATGGCATCTTGGATGACATCATTTAAAGGAACCTTCATTTGTCGGGAATTGTCAGAAAAAGAGGATGCTCCGCATCGGCTGGCTTGAAGAGCTGATTACTTTTGGGCAATGCCTCACAAAAATCCCTTTTAAGGGCTAACTTTGTATATACATGCTGTGTGTGTGTGTGTGTTTGTGTTTGTGTCTGCATACATAAGCAGGTGTCTGCATAAATTTGTGTTCACTTTGAAAAAAAAGACAGTTTATTTTTTTCTAATTAAAACATAATGGACTATTGGAGCAGTATTTAGTATTTAGCACACTATTTGCTAGTGGGGCAGTACTCCGAAGCCCCTAACTCTCTCTCTGATTTAATTAGAGGGCTATAAGACTCCACAGGTGAAAGAGGGCATCAAGTGATTACCATGGTATACGGGATCACTTGCCCCAGATACACACCTTTGTAGTGTTTAAAAAGGGGGGCACTTTTAGAGCCTCTTCTCACCCATAAAACACTGAAGGGTATGATACCCCTGAATGGAAAAAGAAGAACCCCCTCTTTCTAACTTAGGGTTTCATACCCCTGTCATTAGTAGGTGATTGTCATAAAAATAGCTATCACCTCCCTAATTTATTTACTGTATTTGTAGGAAACCATAATTAGCGACAATAACCTAAATACACCATACAGTACATACTCACACAATACGCCACACATGAAATATTAAGTTTTACAATGCAAGCTAGCGCAAAACATATGTGATGTATCTTATATTTCTAGTATCTCTATGGTGCAGACCCAAAAATGCAAAATTTCTTAAAGCAGATTAAAAGTGCCTAAAATATGATAATCTTGGCACAAAAAAAGAATTCAGCACTCTTAAAAATATTTGAAAAATACTTTATTATTTATAAATGTTCTCTATAAACGGGCATATCCTGTCATCAAGGTTATGCACATACCTCTTTAATTAAAGTGCAAAGTGCTAACAAAATAGTGTTGATAAAATATAACATCACTAGATGTATAACATAAAATATATAGAAACATCTGATGTCATGAGGTTTTTTTCAAAGCATGTAACAACCTGCTGTACCAAACCCTATACAGGTTGTCTTGGGAATCTGCTTGCAAAGCGTCAGAGTTAGCAATGAGGATAGCGTTAGTAAAGCAATGATGGAAAATAGCCAAGCAAGGTATGAGAGCTCACATCCAATATGCCAAAGCAAATGTTAGTTATGTATTCATATGTTGAATTAGTGCCGTCAAGCACCAGTATAAGTGTGGTGCATGCCCTGTACAAACTAGGGCAATTTGTATTCCACAATGAATGGACGTGAGAGAGAGGTCAGGGCTAGACTGAGTTCAAACAGTCCGGACCGCCTGCAAGATAATTTAGCAGGCTCCACATATAGCAGTTCTGTGACAAGCCAAAGCAATATCTCTCCTCACAGGTGCATCTCCGGTAAAAGGATCCATAGTCGCTATTTGTCAAGCGAATGTTTGTTCCATATCATAGTCATGGATTACCTCCCAACCAATTCCACATATGCCAAAGCAATTTCCTCTAACACACCATCAGACATTAGGATTGTAAGGCCACCGCCTACGCGTGTTTCACCCCATTGGTGAAAGATTACCTTTTTGTAAATAAAGGGCGAGAATATATATGCAGCAAATGTTTCAGCACAATTGCTGAAACCCCTGTCTACCGTAAGTTTACCTTGCACATCGGGTGAATAACATAAATCACACGGGCAGATATATACTGCCGTAATTTGGATAAACTTGCAAGGTTCAGAAATGTTCTTAAATACACATTTCTGGAGTCGCCAGTGACTGCCGCCGCCTAAATAAAAAAAAAAATCCACGTAAAAATCTAACCCGTCTAAAAAAAAACCCAGACACGGCAAAACCTATATATCTGCCATCCCCCCACATTGCAACTACTAATAAAAGTATTAACCCTTAAACTATATCAACCCCCTCACATTGCAATCTAACTTAATACACTATTAACCCCCTAATCCACGGAGGTTGGTGTGTAGCGGAGGCAGATTGGCAGTGGTGTGGTCATCTGACGTGGAGGGTCCTCTTCATGTGATCGTCTGCGGACTTCAGTAATGATGAGTACCTATTTTGGGGTTAGTGTTAGTTTTAGTTTTTTTTGGGGGGGGGTTTGTAGATTAGGGGAGCGATCCAATATACATCGTAGTTTGTGGCGCAAGCGAGGGAACCCCCGCCGCCCGTAGTCTCAGCTCGCAACTCGAGCTATCCAATATACCCCGCCGGCAATTGCTAAAATACCGTAAGTCGTATAAACTAGCGATGTCCAGAAATCTGCGTAAGTACAAATTTCTGGAGTCGCCAGTGACTTACTGCACTTAAGAAACTGCCAGCACCTACAAAACCTGACTAAAGTATTTAATCTCCCGTACTGTCTAACATGCCTCCAAAACATAGCCCGACACGTATACCCCTCTATCCGCTATCCCCCTCACTCTTCTAATAATAAATGTATTAACCCCTAAACTGCCGCTCCCGGACCCGCCGCACCTAATAAAGTTATTAACCCCTAAACCGCCGCTCCCGGACCCCTCTGCCACCTACATTAACTACCCCCTAATGTGAGCCCCTTACACCGCCGCCACGTACATTAACTACCCCCTAATGTGAGCCCCTTACACCGCCGCCACCTATATTAACTACCCCCTAATGTGAGCCCCTTACACTGCCTTCAGCTATATTAAATTAATAACCCCTAATCTAATACCCCTATATCGCTGCCACCTATATTAAATTAATTAACCCCTAAAATAATAAAATATCCCTACCACTAAACCTAAGTCTAACCCTACAAATAGCCCTGAAAAGGGCTTTTTGCGTGGCATTGCCCCAAAGTAAACAGCTCTATTGCCAGCCCTTAAAAGGGCCTTTTGCGGGCCATTGCCCTAAAGTAACCAGCTCTTTTACCAGCCCTTAAAAGGGCTTTTTGCGAGGCATTGTCACAAAGTAATCAGCTCTTTTGAGTGTAATCTAAATCCCCCTACACCGCCACCACCTATAATAAATGTATTACCCCCTACACCGCCGCCACCTATATTAAAATTATTAACCCCTAATCTAATCCCCCTACACCGCCGCCAGCTATATTAACTATATTAACCCTAATTATATTAGGGTTAATATAGTTAATATAGTTATTTTATTATATATATATTAACTATATTAACCCTAATTATATTAGGGTTAATATAGTTAATATAGTTATTATATTATTTATATTAACTATATTAACCCTATCTAACCCTAACACCCCTAACTAAATTCTTATTAAAATAAATCTAATTAATATTAATATTATTAATTAAAATATTCCTATTTAAAACTAAATACTTACCTATAAAATAAACCCTAAGATAGCTACAATATAATTAATAATTACATTGTAGCTATTTTAGGGTTTATATTTATTTTACAGGTAACTTGGTATTTATTTTAACTAGGTACAATAGCAATTAAATAGTTAATACCTATTTAAAAGCTACCTAGTTAAAATAATTACCAATATACCTGTAAAATAAATCCTAACCAAAGTTACAAATACACCTACATTATCAATAAATTAATTAAATAAACTACAAATATCTAAACTAAAATACAATTAAATACACTAAACTAAATTACAAAAACAAACAAACACTAAATTACAAAAAATAAAAAAAGATTACAAGATTTTTCAGCTAATTACACCTATTCTAAGCCCCCTAATAAAATAATAAAGACCCCAAAATAAAAAAAATTCCCTACCCTAATCTAAATTACAAACGTTAACAGCTCTTTTACCAGCCCTTAAAAGGGCTTTTTGCGGGGCATGCCCCAAAGTAATCAGCTCTTTTGCCTGTAAAAAAAAAAACACAATACCACCCCCAACATTACAACCCACCACCCACATACCCCTACTCTAAACCCACCCAAACCCCCCTTTAAAAACCTAACACTAAGCCCCAGAAGATCTCCCTACCTTGAGTCATCTTCACACAGCCGGGCCGAACTCTTCATCCAATCCGGGCAATGTCTTCATCCAAACGGCAAAGAAAAAGTCTTCCATCCGGGTGATGTCTTCATCCAGGTGGCAAAGAAGAAGTCTTCCATCCCGGCGATGTCTTCATCCAAGCGGCAAAGAAGAGGTCCTCCATCTGGGCGAAGTTTTCCTTCAAGCGGCGTCTTCAATCTTCTTTCTTCCGACATCCGACGCGGAACATACAGCTGGCCCAACGACTGAACGATGAATGAAGTTTCCTTTAAATGACGTCATCCAAGATGGCGTCCCTCGAATTCCGATTGGCTGATAGGATTTTATCAGCCAATCGGAATTAAGGTAAGAAAATCTGATTGGCTGATTCAATCAACCAATCAGATTCAAGTTCAATCCGATTGGCTGATCCAATCAGCCAATCAGATTGAGCTTGCATTCTATTGGCTGATCGGAACAGGCGGATTGGCGGTGGCGCGGCCATCTGACGTGGAGGGTCCTCTTCATGTGATCGTCTGCGGCACACTGAAAATTGAATGCGAGGTACCCATTTTATATTGGGGTACTTTGCATTCCTATTGGCTGAAAATGTAAAATCAACCAATAGGATGAGAGCTGCTTACATCCTATTGGCTGATTTAAACAGCCAATAGGATGTAAGCAGCTCTGCAGGATAAAGCAGGATGTAAGCCTCCACTCCGCGCCACCGGGATAAGGATTGAAGATGGAGGCGCCTGGAAGAAGACCTTCGCCGCTGAACTTCAGTAATGGTGAGTACCTTTTTTGGGGTTAGTGTTAGTTTTAGTTTTTTTGGGGGGTGTTTTTTTTGAAGATTAGGACTTTTTTTTATTTCCATGGGCACTTAAAGAGCTGATTGCCCTTTTAAGGACAATGCACATACAAATGCCCCTTTAGGGGCAATGGGTAGATTATTATTTTTTTTAGTTAGGTCTTTTTTATTTTGGAGGGGACTGTATTTTTTGGGGGGCAAAGAGCTGATTTCTTTAGGGCAATGCCCTACAAAAGGTCTTTTTAAGGGCTATTGGTAGTTTATTGTTAGATTAGGGGGTGTTTTTATTTTGGGGTGACTTTTTGTTTTTAAGGGGTTATTAGATTAGGAATAACTTTTTTTATTTTGGATAATGTAGTTTGTATTTTTCTGTAATCTTGGATTTTTTATTTTTTGTAATCTTAGATTTTTTTTATTTTAATTTAATCTTAGTTTTTTTTTATTTTTCTATAATCTTAATGGGACAGTCAGTATGTAATTTTAAACAACTATCCAATTTACTTTTATCACCAATTTTGCTTTGATCTCTTGGTATTCTTAGTTGGAAGCTAAATCTAGGCTGTTCATATGCAAATGTATTAGACCTTGAAGACTGCCTCTAATTTGAATGCATTTTTACCACTAGAGGGCATTAGTTTATGCGTTTCATATAGTTAAAATTGAGCTCATGCACATGAAGTTACCCTGGAGTGAGCACTGATTGGCTAAAATGCAAGTCTGTCAAAAGAACTGAAAAAAGGGGGCAGTTTACAGAGGCATAGATACAAAGTAATCACAAAGGTAAAAAAGTATATTTCTATAACAGTGTTGGTTATGCAAAACTGGAGAATGGGTAATAAAGGGATTATCTCTCTTTTTAAACAACAAAAATTCTAGTCTTGACTGTCCCTTTACGTTTTTTTAATTTTAGATAATGTTAGGGTTTTTATTAAGTAATAATTTTTTTTAGTTTTTTTTGGCAATTTGTAATTAATTTTTAATGTAGCTAATATTTTTCTTATGTTAGATTAATACTTGTGGGGAGGGATGGTTTAGAGGTTAATAGTGTTAATAGATAGTTTGTGTTGTGGGTGGTGGCGGTTTAGGGGTCAATAGGTTAATTAGGTACTTTGCATTGTGGGGTTTGGCAGATTAGGGGTTAATAGTGTAATTAGGTACTTTGCATTGTGGATGGATGGCTGATTGGGGTTAATAACTTTATTAGGTACTTTGCGATGCGGGGGTTGGCGGATTAGGGGTTAATACATTTTGTTAGTTATTGTGGTGGGGGGATGGGGGTTTAGAGATAGATATTGCGCATGCGTTAGGTGTTTGTTAAGGCTTCTAGGGAGTTATAGTACTTTCATAGTCAGTGCAAGCTTCCTGCGACTGCCTATGTGTGGCGAGGTGAAAATTTTGTTAAATGTCTCCATTATCAGCGCATAAGACCTTGCACTGAATATGTGATACTGACTTGTGACGCCGGTTCTATGTTAGTTTATGGGAGTAAAAACTGTGAGCAACGGTTAAAATATACAAGCATAACTTGTGATCGATAGATCCGACTAAAAATAGGCTACTCTGGCTTTTGCTGCTGATGCCGCATATGTAATCTCGCCCATCGTGTCTAGTAACCCTTTATATAGCAGATAATTGCCACAGAATTTACAATCAACTGTATACAAGGCATACTTATACATTGCTATGGCCTATAAAAGAGACCCTAGCACCCACAAAAAATGTGCTACAATAGACCCCTCTTCCTTCTTTCAAATGCTATCAGCTAATCACCATGGCAACAGTGATCACCTGACAGAACCATAGGCATATTGTACATAGTCAGAGGGGCAAGGTATGGCAAACTTGAGACTTTTTTATTTGAAAGCAGCAATCCTGCTCTTTCAAGATAGTGTCCCTATGTCCTTTCAACTGCTAGCTAATTGTTATAACAATTACACATATCTCTTAACACTGGCTCTATTGTGGGGGTTCTGGTGATTTTTTTTAGATATGTTTATTACCCCCTCTTTATTATCCATATTTGAAAGAGTAAGGTCCCACAATTCAAGTACTTTTTTCTGTCATTTTTTTGTTGTTGTGGATGTTAAGAGTAAGACTCATAGATCCATATTTCCCTTAACTAATACAAAACTTTAAGAATCAAATATATGGTAGCACTGACTAAATATAAAAATAGATATTTTTTTAATGAAATTCTATATGCTGATTAGGTACTGATTTTTAATTATTATTTTTGAACAATAAAAAGTATAAGTTCCTAAATGTTGGTGTTTTGGAAAGATGAATTGATGCTAAATGTTGGAAATATTTAGGAAATATGGACTCACATTCTGTTTTTTTTACCATTGAAAATATTACAAACATTTATTTATTTATTTTTTGAATTTCATGTGGTGGCATTTCGACATTTTATAGAATTTCTGCAAACTATTTATTTTCTAAAAATGTTCATCTGCTGAAAAAAACTGGGTACTTAAGAAATAAATAAAGTTCATTGCTTTTGTAAATACAACAATGGGCAAACTAAAAAAATCTCTAGCATAGTTGTGTAAAATGCATCAGCAGCTAAGGGGTTAAAGTACTATGCAGGATAATTTTTTGAGGACACTTATTTAAGCCTAAATTCTATGTGGGTTTTTTGAAACATGGATCTTTGGTATCTATTTATCAAGGCGTCAACCACAAATACGCTGGAATTCCGCAACGTATTTGTGTCGAGCATGATTCGCCTACAAACCCTACAAACCGGCAAAATTAGAATTTGGTGACGTAACATACGATCAGCCGGACTCAGTCCAACACAGATCGATGCTTACGTCGCTACAGATGTTCCAAACGCAAGTTCGGCACAATCTAACTACTTTTGTAAGTTATCAAATATCTACCAGGTACGATTACCACTATTCCGGCCCAGCGTACCTGGTTTTCAATCCACTGCCCTCGAGGCGGTGGATGCCATAGGAATCAATAGGAGTCTGAAAGCAGCGAAAGCTCATGTTCGCTGCTGACCGATATCCCATTGATTCCTATGGGAATGTTTACACCTAATACCCTAACATGTACCCTGAGTCTAAACACCCCTTATCTGCCCCCCCTACACAGCCGCCACCTACATTATACTTATTAACCCCTAAACCACCGCTCCCGGAGCCCACCGCAACTAAATAAACGTATTAACCCCTAAAACGCCGCTCCCGGAGCCCACTGCAACTAAATAAATGTATTAACCCCTAAACCGCCACTCCCGGAGCCCACCACAACTAAATAAACTTATTAACCCCTAACCCGCCGCTCCCTAAACTGCCACCACCTACATTATATTTATTAACCCCTTATCTGCCCCCCCTACACCACCGCCACATACCTACATTTATTAACCCCTAATCTGCCGTCCACAACGTCACCGCCACTATATTAAATTTATTAACCACTAAACCTAAGTCTAACCCTAACACCCCCTAACTTAAATATAATTTAAATAAATCTAAATAAATATTCCTAGCATTAAATAAATGATTCCTATTTAAAACTAAATACTTACCTATAAAATAAACCCTAAGCTAGCTACAATATAACTAATAAGTTACATTGTAGCTAGTTTAGGGTTTATTTTTATTTTACAGGCTTTGTATTTATTTCAACTAGGTATAATAGTTATTAAATAGTTATTGACCATTTAATAACTTCCTAGTTAAAATAAAGACAAAAGTACCTGTAAAATAAAACCTAACCTGAGTTACAATTACACCTCACACTACACTATAATTAAATTAATTCCCTAAACTAAATACAATTAAATACAATTAAAAAAAAAGTACAAAAAAAAACACTAAATTACAGAAAATAATAAAATAATTACAAGATTTTTAAATTTATTACACCTAATCTAATCCCCCTAAAAAAAAAAAAAAAAAAAAAAAGCCCCACCCTACCCTAAATTACAAATAGCCCTTAAAAGGGACTTTTGCGGGGCATTGCCCCAAAGTAATCAGCTCTTTTACCTTTATAATTTTGTATTTATTTTAACTAGGAAGTTATTAAATGGTTAATAACTATTTAATAACTATTGTACCTAGTTAAAATAAATGCAAAGTTGCCTGTAAAATAAAAATAAACCCTAAGCTAGTTACAATGTAACTATTAGTTATATTATAGCTAGCTTAGGGTTTATTTTATAGGTATTTAGTTTTAAATATGAATTATTTAGTTATTAATAGTAATTTTATTTAGATTTATTTAAATTATATTTAAGTTACGGGGTGTTACGGTTAGACTTAGGTTTAGTGGTTAATATAGTGGCGGCGACGTTGGGGAGGGCAGTTTAGGGGTTAATAAATGTAGGTAGATGGCGGCGGTGTAGGGGGGGCAGATTAGGGGTTAATAAATGTAACGTAGGTGGCGGCGGTGTAGGTGGCGGAAGATTAGGGGTTAATAAGTATAATGTAGGTGGCGGTGGGCTCCGGGAGCGGCGGTTTAGGGGTTAATAAGTTTATTTAGTTGCGGTGGGGTCCGGGAGCGGCGGTTTAGGGGTTAATAATTGTATTTAGTTGCGGCGGGGTCCGGGAGCGGCTGTTTAGGGGTTAAACATTTTATTAGATTTGCGGTGGGCTTTGGGAGCGGCGGTTTAGGGGTTAAACACTTTATTAGAGTTGCGGTGGGCTCCGGGAGCGGCGGGATAGGGGTAAACCGTGTAGTATTGTGTGGGTATTTAGTGACAGGGTATCAAGAAAGCTGTAAAAAAGCCGAAGAGCAGCGAGATCGATGACTGTTAGTTAACAACAGTCCGCTGCTCATCGCCCCGTACTTGGTGCGCAACTTTTTGGATAATTTTGGAGAACGTATTCAGGTCCGCGGCAGCGATGTTAGGCGATCTTAGACGAGCGTATTGGTGCCGTTGAATGCAGGTAAGTTGACGCTTTGATAAATAGATGCCTTTGTGTCCTTAAATTTATTTTTATACTTTTGTAATTGTATCTGCATTTCTTGGGATAAGATGTAAAAAAATATACATCTTCTATTGGTTTCCATAGCAACTTAAACAGTTCAAAGACAGTTATAAAACTTTATTTAAGAATTTTAATGTAGGTACATTTGCAACTGAAGCAAGGATGTCACAAATGCCTAGATTTTGTAAAGTTAATATTGCAACGGTTAAAGGGACACAAAATCCAACATTTTTCTTTCACAATTCAGATCTCTAATCAGATTTCTAAATCCAAAAGTCTTGTTATTATATTTATTGTTTTTGCACATTTCTAGAGGGTCATGTGTGCCAGATATTATGTAGTGGGCCATTTAACACAATTATAGAGGTTAATAGCAAGAACAACCACTAGCAATTGTCTAGAAAAAAATAAGTGAAGCTTCAATGAACTTCAAACACAATATCTCTAAACAACAAAACTCTTTTGGCAGCATAATGAGTGTCTATAAATTTAGCCCAACAATCATGAAGGAGCAGACCAAAAAAACAACCTTAAATAAATATCTGCATTGTGAATTTCCTGAATTTGTAATCCAAAATCAGATATACACAATTAAAGACAAACAGCATAACAATGTTGTGGATATATTGATTATTTTACAGGTTGAAGGCCTGTATGTTAATTATTTTTAATAGTGTAGTGATTCTAATAGGCAATGGGGGGTAGTTATCAAGCCGTCTACTTTTCTGCCTTCGCCGGCCCAATACGCCCGCCTAAGCTCGCCTACTTTCGCCGCCGCGGACCGTGAATACGTTCGCCTAAGTTATCAAATAAAGCTTTTCAAAAAGCCGCGGGGCGATGAGCAGCGGACTGTGAGAGTTATCACTCATCCGATCTCGCTGCTCTTCGGCTTTTTCCCAGCTTTATTGCTAGCCTGTCACTAAGCACTCAAACTAACTACACTGTTTTACCCCCTATACCGGCGCCCCCGGAGCCTCCCGCAACTCAATAAAGTTACTAAGCCCTAAACCGTCGCTCCTAGACCCTGCCACAACTCTTATAAATGTATTAACCCCTAAATCGCCGCTCCTAGACCCTGCCGCAACTCTTATAAATGTATTAACCCCTAAACCGCTGCTCCTAGACCCTGCCGCAACTCTTATATATGTATTAACCCCTAAACCGCCGCTCCTAGACCCTGCCGCAACTCTTATAAATGTATTAACCCCTAAACCGAAGCTCCTAGACCATGCCTCAACTCTTATAAATGTATTAACCCCTAAACTGCCGCTCCTAGACCCTGTCGCAACTCTTATAAATGTATTAACCCCTAAACCGCCGCTCCTTGACCCCGCCGCAACCTATATTAAACCTATTAACCCCTACCCTGCCCCCCCTACACCGTCGTCACCTATAATAAATTTATTAACCCCTATCCTGCCCCCCACTACATTGCCGCCACTGTAATAAAATTATTAACCCCTAAACCTAACTCTAACACTAACCCTAACGCCCCCCTAACTTAAATATTAATTAAATAAATCTAAATAATATTTCTATTATTAACTAAATTAATCCTATTTAAAACTAAATACTTACCTTTAAAATAAACCCTAATATAGCTACAATATAAATAATAATTATATTGTAGCTATCTTAGGATTTATTTTTATTTTACAGGTAACTTTCAATTTATTTTAACTAGGTACAATAGCTATTAAATAGTTATTAACTATTTAATAGCTTACCTAGCTAAAATAAAGAGAAATTTACCTGTAAAATAAAAACTAACCTATGTTACTATTACACCTAACACTACACTATACTTTAATAAATTATTCCTATTTAAAACTAAATACTTACCTGTAAAATAAACCCTAAGATAGCTACAATATAAATAATAATTATATTGTAGCTATCTTAGGATTTATATTTATTTTACAGGTAACTTTGTATTTATTTTAGCTAGTTAGAATAGTTATTAAATAGTTATTAACTATTTAATAACTACCTAGCTAAAAGAAATACAAAATGACCTGTAAAATAAATCCTAACCTAAGTTACAATTAAACCTAATACTACACTATCATTAAATTAATTAAATAAACTACCTACAAATAACTACAATTAAATACAATTACATAAACTAACTAAAGTACAAAAAATAAAAAAAGCTAAGTTACAAAAAATAAAAAAATAAGTTACAAACATTTTAAAAATATTACAACAATTTTAAGCTACTTACACCTAATCTAAGCCCCCTAATAAAATAACAAACCCCCCCAACATAAAAAAATGCCCTACCCTATTCTACATTAAATAAAGTTCAAAGCTCTTTTACCTTACCAGCCCTTAAAAGGGCCATTTGTGAGGGCATGTCCCAAAAAGTTCAGCTCTTTTGCCTGTAAAAGAAAAATACAACCACCCCCCAACATTAAAACCCCCCACCCACATACCCCTAATCTAACCAAACCCCCCTTACAAAAACCTAACACTAATCCCCTGAAGATCATCCTACCTTGAGTCGTCTTCACTCAGCCGAGCAGCGATGGAACCGAAGTGGACACATGGAGCAGAAGAAGTTAATCCTCCAAGCGGCGCTGAAGAAATCTTCCATCCGATGAAGTCATCATCCAGGCGGCGCTGAAGAAGTCTTCGATCCGGGCGATGTCATCTTCCAAGAGGCGCTGAAGAGGTCTTCTATCCGGGCAATGTCATCTTCCAAGCCGGGTCTTGAATCTTCCTCCCGCTCCTTTAAGGGACGTCATCCAAGAATGCGAGCTCAATCTGATTGGCTGATTGGATCAGCCAATCGGATTGAACTTGAATCTGATTGGCTGATTCCATCAGCCAATCAGATTTTTCCTACCTTAATTCCGATTGGCTGATAGAATCCTATCAGCCAATCGGAATTGAGGGGACGCCATCTTGGATGACGTCCCTTAAAGGAGCCTTCATTCGTCGTAGTCCGTCGGTGAAGAAGGATGTTCCGCGTCGGCGGGAGGAAGATTCAAGACCCGGCTTGGAAGATGACATCGCCCGGATAGAAGACCTCTTCAGCGCCTCTTGGAAGATGACATCGCCCGGATCGAAGACTTCTTCAGCGCCGCCTGGATGATGACTTCATCGGATGGAAGATTTCTTCAGCGCCGCTTGGAGGATTAACTTCTTCCGCTCCGGATGTCCACTTCGGTTCCATCGCTGCTCGGCTGAGTGAAGACGACTCAAGGTAGGATGATCTTCAGGGGATTAGTGTTAGGTTTTTGTAAGGGGGGTTTGGGTTAGATTAGGGGTATGTGGGTGGTGGGTTTTAATGTTGGGGGGGTTGTATTTTTCTTTTACAGGCAAAAGAGCTGAACTTTTTGGGGCATGCCCCCACAAATGGCCCTTTTAAGGGCTGGTAAATTAAAAGAGCTTTGAACTTTATTTAATTTAGAATAGGGTAGGGCATTTTTTTATGTTGGGGGGGTTTGTTATTTTATTAGGGGGCTTAGATTAGGTGTAAGTAGCTTAAAATTGTTGTAATATTTTTAAAATGTTTGTAACTTATTTTTTTATTTTTTGTAACTTAGCTTTTTTTTATTTTTTGTACTTTAGTTAGTTTATGTAATTGTATTTAATTGTAGTTATTTGTAGGTAGTTTATTTAATTAATTTAATGATAGTGTAGTATTAGGTTTAATTGTAACTTAGGTTAGGATTTATTTTACAGGTAATTTTGTATTTCTTTTAGATAGGTAGTTATTAAATAGTTAAATAAATACAAAGTTACCTGTAAAATAAATATAAATCCTAAGATAGCTACAATATAATTATTATTTATATTGTAGCTATATTAGGGTTTATTTTACAGGTAAGTATTTAGTTTTAAATAGGATTCATTTAGTTAATAATAGAAATATTATTTAGATTTATTTAATTAATATTTAAGTTAGGGGGGCGTTAGGGTTAGTGTTAGACTTAGTATTAGGGGTTAATAATTTTATTACAGTGGCGGCGATGTAGTGGGGGGCAGGATAGGGGTTAATAAATTTATTATAGGTGACGACGGTGTAGGGGGGGCAGGGTAGGGGTTAATAGGTTTAATATAGGTTGCGGCGGGTTCAGGGAGCGGCGGTTTAGGGGTTAATACATTTATTATAGTTGCGGTGGGCTCCGGGAGCGGCGGTTTTAGGGGTTAATATGTATAGAGTAGCTTGCGGTGAACTCCGGGAGCGGCGGTTTAGGGGGTAATAACTTTATTTAGTTGCGGCGGTGTAGGGGGGACAGATTAGGGGTGTTTAGACTCGGGGTACATGTTAGGGTGTTAGGTGCAGACAGCTCCCATAGAAATCAATGGGATGTCTGTCAGCAGCGAACTTGTACTTTCGCTATGGTCAGACTCCCATTGATTGCTATGGGATCCGCCGCGTCTAGGGGTGGCGGTTTGAAAACCAGGTACGCTGGGCCGTAAAAGTGCCGAGCGTACCTGCTAGTTGTTTGATAACTAGAAAAAGTAGTCAGATAGTGCCGCACTTGTGTGCGGAACATCTGGAGTGACGTAAGAATAGATCTGTGTCGGACTGAGTCCGGCGGATCGAAGCTTACGTCACAAAATTCTACTTTTGCCGGTCTCGAGCCTTTGATAACTAAGGCGAATCAGCCTCGCCACAAATACGCTGTGGAATTACAGCGTATTTGAGGTTGACGGCTTGATAACTACCCCCCAATGTGTGCAATTATAGGAAAACTAAAGTCAAAGTTAAACTTTTGCAAATTGCTCTCAGTCTTTATATATTCACACTCTCTGAGGCACCATCTCCTACTGAGCCTGTGATTGGCTGATGGCTTTCACGTGCTACAAGGGAAAGGGAAGTAAAAATGCAGTTTGAAAATTGTTAGAAAAAAAATGTGTTTTTATTATGTATTTGTTGATTAATGATCCTTTAACATCCAAAATCATAGAGATGTGTGTGTGTGTGTCTGTGTCCTTTTAAGGGATTTGATCAGGGGCATTATTGGTTTAGTAGACATTTATGTTTGTTGGGTAATCAATCCTTAAAGATTAGTATAAAAGTGTTTTTTTTTTACTTTTTTAATGTTAATTGATTGAACATGTAGGTTTTGTTCCTGGTGTTATAGCTTTCTAATGTCATCCAATATGGCTGGGTAATGCCAGTGTGTTTTGTTCTAAAACTTTTTGGGGTGCTTGGTTATAATATGGAAAGTGTTGCCTTAGGGGGGTTATCAACTCCTTTTTAGTTGTTAAATTTGGTGTGAAAAAGGGCCTTGTAAATGTGTCATTAAGTTTTTAGAATTTGGATTATTACCAGTAAAACATCACAGTGTATTTAAGATTATTTATTGTTTAAAAAGATAGTAAATCCCTTTAATACCCATTCCACAGTTTTTTTTTTTAATAACCAACAAGGTTATATTAATGTACCTCTGTGATTACCTTGTATCTAAGCCTCTGCAGACTGTTCCCTTATTTCAGTTATTTTGACAGACTTGCATTTTAGAGAATCGGTGCTGACTCATAAATAACTCCACGCAAGTGAGCACAATATTATCAATATGGCACATGTGAACTATCAGTGTCTAGCTCTGAAAAAACTCTTAAAATCCCCTGACATAAGAGGTGGCCTTTTTTAGAAATTAGCATATGAGCATACCTAGGTTTATCTTTTAACAAAGAATACGAAGAAAACAAAGCAAATTTAAATATAAAAATAAATTGGAAAGTTGCTTAAAATTGCATGCCCTATCTGAATCATTAAGAATTAATGTTGAGTAGACGGTCCTTTTAAGTATAATTGGAATCCTCCAGCAGACAGTAATACATATTTCTGTGTTGAAAGGCTAATCTCTGACATATTATCACCATATGTTTCTTAACAAAGAATCGTATACAAAACATAAGGAACGTAAGGAAATAAAGAAACTGTAATGAGGGTTTCTTATTCAGATAGGAAGTTAACACTGAAAAATAAAAAGTGCTAATTGGAACAAAATCCATCTGTGATCAGTTTTTTATGTCTGAAGCAAGTCTGCAAGGCACTTTTTATTACTAATTTGCTCTTTTTTCTACTTTTGTGTCCATCTGATCAAACCTTTGGATTCCAGAGGAGAGGAGACTGCAATCCTATTTCACTCAAGAATTTAACTCTAAACTGAGTTTAAAAAGGAACTTTCAACTATGTCAATCGAAATATTTTTTTTTCTCAAAGAGCCCTCATTAAGCCTTCAAAATTGCGCTTTCGCAAAGGGCGATATGTGCACTCCACTTGTAATGCACTGGTATTTGAAGTGTCCCGCAATGCAAATGCGATCTTGCATTCGCATTGCTAGGATGCTATGAGCTCAACAGAGCCCGCTTCC
The DNA here is from genome assembly GCF_027579735.1 of Bombina bombina. Lineage (NCBI taxonomy): Eukaryota > Metazoa > Chordata > Amphibia > Anura > Bombinatoridae > Bombina > Bombina bombina. The sequence continues at coordinate 154,086,373 of NC_069505.1, forward strand.
ATAGGCTCCAATAGGAGCGTTGTTCTCGTGCCGTAAGACACAGCATGAGAACTAGCACAGTGAAAGGATAAATTGCGCAGTAATGAGCAGCAAATATAAATACAGGGGCGGAACTACCAGTGATGCAGAGGTCGCGGACACGTCCGGGCCCTGGAGGTCCAGGGGCCTCAGCGTCAGCACAAACTTTTTAATTTCAATTTCTTTTAATATTATTTCTTGGTTTCAAAATGTTCTGCTACATTGTCAGGTTATTTTCAGCTGAGCCGGTGCCCTGACGAAAAGGAACTGAGTGAAGAATAGATATTCCCATTGGCAGTGTTTTGTCACATAATTGGCTCTGCTCCTGACTGCACGTGTAATCAGTGAGCAGTGTATGTGTGTGTGAATCTGCAGCGCATGCTTTCAGAGCAGGAAGAAAAAGCGGCAGTTGCAGACGAGAGCTCTAAGTTTAAACGCTAGCCTGCGGCTGAAGACGTGTACTGAATAAGAACAATGAATTGTGTAGATGGAGTTTAAGTACAGGTACATTGTCAATAGGTCACTTTGCAGTGAATACAGTAAAAAGGCTGTAACATCAGTGTTTTGCAATAGATCAGTGAGTGCTGATGTCAGTGTTAATGCAGTGTTGGTTTGTTGATCAATAGTACTGTGCTATATGCAGTGGCGTCACTGGGGGGGGTGCGGACCGCTCCAGGGGGATACCCTCAAGAGGGGTGACTCCACCAGACACATATTTGCAAACAGCCCCACATCTCTCTGGACAATCCTGGGATTTTGCATTGTGTCCTGTGTTGTATTTATTGTCCCAGTAATTATCCAGGAGATATGGACTGTGCGGCTCCTGCTTACTGCTTCTCATACATGATCTGACATGACAGTCAGGGGAGAAGATCACCAGCATTACAGTAGGCAACCGGCTCTGCAAAGTTTACCCAGCATTTAGCCATGTATTCCAGCAACCCTGCTTATTTAACTCCGCCCCTTCTGTTTTTCACTGCAACATACGCCGGTGGGTCAGGTGGACCAGAGAGGGTTTGCACTCAGGCAGCTGATTAATCATTGAAGTTAGCAAGATCATTTCCTTTATATGATCATGCCCCTAGCAGCATTTTGTCCCTCCTGCGTATTGACTTGAGAGATACTCACTCTGGAGACTCTGGCACACAGTGGAAAAGTAGGTGGGGGTGCTCGTGCTCTTATCTTATAGTCCAAAAAATAGTTGTGTGCAACAGGATAATTTTATGCAACAAGAAGTATTCTAAAAAGGTAAATTTAATAAATATTGCTTTCTATATCAATAAAATGTTAGTTCTTAATCTGGCAAATTACTATCTGAGGTATTCACCCCACTTAATATGCTTGTTAATTAATTGGTTCATGATAAATGGATTATGTAAGCCCTCTGGGTGACATTATTCGATATGCATAAGCCTGATGTGTAAATTTTATACTCTGGATACAGAACATATTCTATATGATAAAACACCAAGAGCAAGATGTGCTTTCTTATCCCAATATAAGTGAAAAATGCATGGTCCTCTTGCTACTACAGATTCTTGTCACTGGTTACTACCCACATGTGTCAAAAATACTTTTAACACTTGATGGATTGCACTGCATGACTGAAAAAAAGAATATAATGATCTTTCTTTATAGCATATTAGCCCTGAACAAGGTGAAGACATGCTGAATGCCATCAAGTGACAGCAGAGCTCTCCAAAACGTCATTCTGATTTGTTTAAATTATTTTATAGGTGTCATGTGACCTCTATACCCCTTATTTTAGCAATTAATATTATTGGCACCTTATAAACCAATTGCAGTAAAATGCTTGAATCAAGTAATAACTTCAAACAGTCAAACAAGCTTGAATATCTTCTGAAGTCCCACACTTAAAGGGATATGAAACTCAAACATTTCTTTTATGATTCAGACAGCATACAATATATATATATATATATATATATATATATATATATATATATATATAAACAAGGAACAAATGGAGTCCAGCAATATGCCATAGGTATCTTTATCCAGTATGTGCCTGTCACTATGGAGTATCAGAAAATCCTCCAAAATCATACAGTCCATGCATCAAGTGTGACAGCACCACAATATCTCAATATTTGTCAATAGTGATAAATTCTTTATTAAGGATACAAACAACCTTTAAAAGCGAAGTTTCGGACCTTAATCATGCATAGTTAAAAAAATCTAAACACACTTTAAAAAGGGTATCTGGACCAATCAGGTTCCATCCTGTGCATTTAATTGGATTAACCCATACCTATCCAGGTTTCATTGGGATTACAATGAATAATGACCCCTAGTGGTACCAGAACACATTACCCTAAGAAAAAAATAAATTTATAAAAAAAATTATAAATCATAATCCCTATTCAGACCATGCGGGTGTAGTGTATTAAGATGTTTAATCCACCAGACCTCCTTTTGTTTCAATTTAAGTTCCATATTACCTCCTCTCCTATGTTGAGGGATGTGGTCAATTACCTGAAAACTTAGCTAACTAACAGTGTGACCCATCTGTGTAAAATGTGCAGAGACTGGTAGGGCCATATACTTAGATTTAATAGAGGTTTTATGCTGGCTAAATCTATCCCTGGCAGCTTGGATGGTCTCGCCAACGTAACACAGCCCACACAGGCATTTAAGGAGGTAGCTAACATACTCAGTTTGGCATGTGTAAAAGCCATTGATAGTCAGTTGTTTCCTTTTATCATTTTGGGCTAGAAATTTTCCTTTAATAATAGAATTGCATTGTGCACAATGTAAACAAGAGTAACAACCCTTATTAGGGGTAGTTAAATAATTTATACAGTGTGGTTTAGTGGTACCAACATCTGCTTTGACTAGGTTATCCCTAAGGTTTTTCGCCCATCGGTAGGATGGCATAGGGGGTAGTTTAACGGATTAAACCTCCAGATTAAATTTAGATAGGAGGTACCAATGCTTTCTCACTATCTGAAAAATATCTTTGCTTCTGTCACTATATTCTGTGGAGAATATCTAACAACATGAACAAGAGAGTAGAAACCTAAAATACAGGTTACTAAAAGTCTAGGCAAAAGAGAGCACAACTGTATGTAATAAAGAGGAGACTAAAGCGATTTCTTGAAATACAAATAAATTTAATAAGGTTATACTATACAAATGCATACATCCAAACATACATATCACATACATACAGGGGTATGAGGGATGCATAAAAATGTCAGATGGGCGTGAAGGGGACTGATGCACCAGTGTACAAAAATAGGCAAATGTTCATCACTTTGATGCATGTATAGGTAGCATATAATTGTAATCCAAAGTATAGTGTGTGTCCCTAGAAATGCACGGACCAGGTAGATACAGTCTTACCCCTTCGTGTCTAAATGCAAATATAGCGTGAGGTCATCAGGAGTCAAGGGGAGCTTAGCCTTGCCGCGTCTTTTTCACAGGCATGTGTAAAGTGCAAATAGATAACAGTTCATGAGAATACCTGTCTTTTTCACGCGGTTGCTCTACCCTGAATCGTAGCTCCTGAGACACTGGATCTTCCAGATGAGACAAGGGGTAGACCACAGTCAGGCAAAAAGGTCCTCTGACAGAGTGCTGCAAACCGACGAGTCTTAGAGCTCGTTTCACTCCTTTCAATACAGCAGCATGGAGCTTCTTCCGGGTGCTGACGTCACGTCAGTGGCTGTGCTGATTTATGGGAATTTGGCCGCACAGGGAATGGAAGTCATTGGCAGAGAGATCTGTCATTCAAGACGGCTTTGATACTTTATAGCAACATTTTGCTTTCTTGTAGATCAGAACAGCAAGGGAATATTTACAGGGATACATTTGTGTTTAAACACTCATCCTTACATGCTTGCATTCGATACATTAGAAAATTATGTTATACATCTAATCTATTATGTTACTAGTGTGTGTGTATGTTTAGGTTGCATTGTGAAGATTGTGTTTTTTTATTATTTAATATTGCAATTACGCCATTATATTCAATTCATAATTTTGATACTACCAAAGACTATGTAGTTACACATAGAGTAATGTGCATATATCCGCAGAGCATTAAACTAAAAATGAAGCAAACTCTAATTTTTCATTGAGGCCATGAGGTGCTAAGGTATTAAGTTTATATATCCATTTTGTTTCTTTGCGTAGAAGGATATTATCAATATCCCCGCCGCGCATGCTAAGTTTCACAGATTCAATTCCAATGAAATACAAATCATCAGTTTTAGATTCATGAAATTGTGCGTAGTGTCTTGCCACAGGGCTGTCAATATTACATTCCTTAATATCGTCCCTATGTTCAGAAATTCGAGAACGAAGTTCTCTGAAAGTTTTACCAACGTAAAAACTTTTACAGGAGCAGTAAAGTAAATATATAACTCCTTTTGTGGAGCAATTGATAAAGGAGTTGATTTTATATGTATGCCCTGTATTTGTGTCAAAGGTTTTGCTTCTCTGCATATATTGACAGCAGACACAGTGGCCACATGGGGTGCTGCCTACAATTTTCTGTGCATTTTGTTCCAACCAATTATATGTTGGGACTTTATTGAATTCACTTTTAACCAAAATGTCTTTTAAATTACTGCAACGCCTTGCAGTCATCTGTGGATAATCTCCTACATATTGGTGAAGTGTTGTATCATTAGTTAGTAAATGCCAATTTCTATTCAGAGTGTCTTTTACTTTGCTCCAATGGGCATTATATTTAGTGATGAACCTGATCTTGTTTTCATCATTTGTGTCATCCCTGTTCTTACACTTATATAACAGGTCTTTTCTTTGGTGTTGGGAGGCTCTGTAGAGAGCTCTCTTAATACACCTTTTGGAATAGCCTCTATCATGGAATCGGGTCGCCATCTCTTTTGCTTGTATTTTAAATGTTTTATCATCAGAACATATTCTGCGAAGCCGCAGAAATTGTCCGTAGGGGATGCCTTTTTTCAAATTTGTGGGGTGGTGGCTCGACCCCAGGAGGAGGCTATTTGTTGCCGTTGGTTTCCGAAAGACTTCTGTCTCAATTTTCCCTTCTTTTTTGCTAATTTTCAAATCCAAAAAATCAATTGAGTTTAAGTCATGATTACAGGTGAGAAAAATGTTACGGTCATTACAGTTCAAAAGAGAAATTAATTTCATCAATTCATCCTCAGTGCCATCCCATAATAGCAAAATATCATCAACATATCTGATCCAGAGGGCCACATGTGCATCAACCACATCGGAGTGATCACCAAATACAATTTGGTTCTCCCAGCCACCAAGATGTAAACAGGCGTAGGTTGGTGCACATGTGGCCCCCATGGCAGTACCTTGTCTCTGTTTGTAGCACTTTGCATCAAAGATGAAGATATTATTGTCCAACACAAATTTTAATAAATCAATTACAAATTTGGTATGTTTTTTATAACCGAGACCCCTTGTATTAAGAAATTCCTCACATGTTTTAAGGCCAACATCATGCAGGATAGAGGAATATAGGGATTCAACGTCCAGGGGCACTAAAATAGTGTCTTCCTGAATGTTGATCCCATCAAGTTTTTTTATTACATCTGTTGAGTCTTGTACAAAAGTACGAAGATCATTAACAAATGGCTGCAAAAATCGATCCACATATTTGCTAATTCCTTCCGTAGGACCTCCTATCCCTGATATTATGGGACGTCCCGGAGGGTTGGTGAGGGATTTGTGAAGTTTGGGGGTCCAGTAAAATACTGGTATCTTAGGTTTATCGTTGTATAGAAAGCTAAACTCATGACTAGTAATTAAATTATTTCTTCGAGCATCATTTAGCATGAAAAGTAATTCGTTATGGGATTTATGAAATTCATCAACTGAGGATTTTGAATATTGTTTAGGATCTGATAGCTGTCTCATGGCCTCTTTAATATAGAGGTCATGATTAAGAATTACAATATTGCCGCCCTTGTCGGCCGGCTTTATGATAAGTTCAGGGTGTCTAGTAAGCTCATTAAGGGCTTTACGTTCCCGTTTAGTAAGATTATCGTTAACAATGCCTGTACTTTCGATTTTCATTAGATCAGCCGTAACGTTTTGTACAAAAACGGAAATATTGGGGATAGAGGAAAAAGAGGGTATGTAAGTAGATTTTTTCTTAAAGTTAGTTTTAGGGTATATATCAATGATTTCATTAATTTGTTCAGAGAACAAAGTTTCTAGATTATGGAGTGCCTCTGTTTCTTGTCTACAAGACAGATCTATCTGAGTTTTAGGAGTCATAATCTTTTTTAATGCTAACTTCCTTGCAAAAAGATGTAAGTCTTTAGTGACCTCGAATAGGTCTAAGCTGTTAGTAGGACAGAAACTAAGGCCCTTTTCTAGTACTTTAATATGTTCACAATTCAACGGGAAGGAGGAAAGATTGACTATACCCATTTTTTGTGAGTGTGGATAGGGGCCTAATAGAGATTTACTTTCTACTAGTTGTACCTCAGACGGTTTCTTGTCATCATATATTGACTTTGATGTTGTCTGTTCTCTCTCCCTCTCATTCCTCTCCTTTCCTGAGGCCTCCCCGTGCCTCTTCTTCCCTCCTCGTCTGGTCCTACCCCTAAAGGGTGTACCTGTGAGGTATTTTCATTACTGTTTTTATTTTCCCCATCAGAATCCATATCGGAATTATCAGTACCTGAATCATAGTAGTTTCGAGAGTTAATGTGATTTCTATAGATATAGATTTTATTTTTTCTATAGTCTTCCTGGTCTCTTATTAATTTCCTTCTTTTGCGTGATTTTATTTCGCTTTGTAGTTTCTCAATAAGTTTTTGTGTTTCTTTATTTAATTTGTCAAATTATGAATCATTTTCAAATTTATGTAAACATTCATAGATATCATCTACGTCTGTCTTACATTTCTCAAGTTTCTTAGCATCTTCTTCTATTATTAGTGCAATGAGATCCAATGAACATTTGGTTAATATTTCATTCCACTTAATTATGAAGTCGTTATCTGCATCTAAACCTCTCAGATTAATGCCTGGATCTAAACGTATCCTAAGGCCTCTTGGAATTATTTCCATTTTTAAATAATTACTGAGGCTTTGGTGTTCCCATTTAATTTTAATCTGTTTAGTTAGTCTTTTTTTATAAAGCTTAAATGCAGAAATAACGTCATGGATAGCATCATCCTCTGCTTCTATCTGCACATCTCCTGCTAGTGTAAATGCTTCATTAATATCAGTGGACCAGCGTTCCTCTGATAGTTTAAATGCCATGTCTAAGTGTAGTATCAAAAGTAACAGAATATGAAAAGCTGCAAGAATCGCAGAATAAATTGTTGTAATACGAATATATTTAAGGTGAGTTTTAAAGTTTTTATTAATAGTTAATTAACTTTTTTAATTTCAACAAGGTGCATACTCAGAAACTCCAGGGTAAGGGGATTACTCTTAAATGGAGCTAGAAAATTGTAAAACACAAGAGAAGCAGGGTAAGTAGCACTCTTAATTAATCAATCAAGAAATACAGGTGCATCCTAGAATAATAAATATCTAACAACATGAACAAGAGAGTAGAAACCTAAAATACAGGTTACTAAAAGTCTAGGCAAAAGAGAGCACAACTGTATGTAATAAAGAGGAGACTAAAGCGATTTCTTGAAATACAAATAAATTTAATAAGGTTATACTATACAAATGCATACATCCAAACATACATATCACATACATACAGGGGTATGAGGGATGCATAAAAATGTCAGATGGGCCGTGAAGGGGACTGGTGCACCAGTGTACAAAAATAGGCAAATGTTCATCACTTTGATGCATGTATAGGTAGCATATAATTGTAATCCAAAGTATAGTGCGTGTCCCTAGAAATGCACGGACCAGGTGGATACAGTCTTACCCCTTCGTGTCTAAATGCAAATATAGCGTGAGGTCATCAGGAGTCAAGGGGAGCTTAGCCTCGCCGCGTCTTTTTCACAGGCATGCGTAAAGTGCAAATAGATAACAGTTCATGAGAATACCTGTCTTTTTCACGCGGTTGCTCTACCCTGAATCGTAGCTCCTGAGACACTGGATCTTCCAGATGAGACAAGGGGTAGACCACAGTCAGGCAAAAAGGTCCTCTGACAGAGTGCTGCAAACCGACGAGTCTTAGAGCTCGTTTCACTCCTTTCAATACAGCAGCATGGAGCGTCTTCCGGGTGCTGACGTCACGTCAGTGGCTGTGCTGATTTATGGGAATTTGGCCGCACAGGGAATGGAAGTCATTGGCAGAGAGATCTGTCATTCAAGACGGCTTTGATACTTTATAGCAACATTTTGCTTTCTTGTAGAACAGAACAGCAAGGGAATATTTACAGGGATACATTTGTGTTTAAACACTCATCCTTACATGCTTGCATTCGATACATTAGAAAATTATGTTATACATCTAATCTATTATGTTACTAGTCTGTGTGTATGTTTAGGTTGCATTGTGAAGATTGTGTTTTTTTATTATTTAATATTGCAATTACGCCATTATATTCAATTCATAATTTTGATACTACCAAAGACTATGTAGTTACACATAGAGTAATGTGCATATATCCGCAGAGGATTAAACTAAAAATGAAGCAAACTCTAATTTTTCATTGAGGCCATGAGGTGCTAAGGTATTAAGTTTATATATCCATTTTGTTTCTTTGCGTAGAAGGATATTATCTTTACTTTACTGCTCCTGTAAAAGTTTTTACGTTGGTAAAACTTTCAGAGAACTTCGTTCTCGAATTTCTGAACATAGGGACGATATTAAGGAATGTAATATTGACAGCCCTGTGGCAAGACACTACGCACAATTTCATGAATCTAAAACTGATGATTTGTATTTCATTGGAATTGAATCTGTGAAACTTAGCATGCGCGGCGGGGATATTGATAATATCCTTCTACGCAAAGAAACAAAATGGATATATAAACTTAATACCTTAGCACCTCATGGCCTCAATGAAAAATTAGAGTTTGCTTCATTTTTAGTTTAATCCTCTGCGGATATATGCACATTACTCTATGTGTAACTACATAGTCTTTGGTAGTATCAAAATTATGAATTGAATATAATGGCGTAATTGCAATATTAAATAATAAAAAAACACAATCTTCACAATGCAACCTAAACATACACACACACTAGTAACATAATAGATTAGATGTATAACATAATTTTCTAATGTATCGAATGCAAGCATGTAAGGATGAGTGTTTAAACACAAATGTATCCCTGTAAATATTCCCTTGCTGTTCTGATCTACAAGAAAGCAAAATGTTGCTATAAAGTATCAAAGCCGTCTTGAATGACAGATCTCTCTGCCAATGACTTCCATTCCCTGTGTGGCCAAATTCCCATAAATCAGCACAGCCACTGACGTGACGTCAGCACCCGGAAGAAGCTCCATGCTGCTGTATTGAAAGGAGTGAAACGAGCTCTAAGACTCGTCGGTTTGCAGCACTCTGTCAGAGGACCTTTTTGCCTGACTGTGGTCTACCCCTTGTCTCATCTGGAAGATCCAGTGTCTCAGGAGCTACGATTCAGGGTAGAGCAACCGCGTGAAAAAGACAGGTATTCTCATGAACTGTTATCTATTTGCACTTTACACATGCCTGTGAAAAAGACGCGGCGAGGCTAAGCTCCCCTTGACTCCTGATGACCTCACGCTATATTTGCATTTAGACACGAAGGGGTAAGACTGTATCCACCTGGTCCGTGCATTTCTAGGGACACGCACTATACTTTGGATTACAATTATATGCTACCTATACATGCATCAAAGTGATGAACATTTGCCTATTTTTGTACACTGGTGCACCAGTCCCCTTCACGGCCCATCTGACATTTTTATGCATCCCTCATACCCCTGTATGTATGTGATATGTATGTTTGGATGTATGCATTTGTATAGTATAGCTTCAATAAGAGAAAGTGGAGGCTGCTTCCATAAAACAATTCCTTTATTGATTAGTTAAAAAACGGCAAAACACAGCAAGGTTAGGACATGGTGTAGAAGGCGCAGCACAGTCTGGCTTACGCGTTTCGGATGAAATCCGTAGTCATAGCCTACTGTGCTGTGCTCTACACCTGTTTAAAACTAGTTAAAACAAGTGTGATTGGTGCACACATAAAGACACGCCTTCAGGTTGTAACCAATGCCCACAATGTTTAAGTTTAACCCACTAGTGCCTGGACCGCACCTTATAATACAAAACAATAGCTTATACAATCGTGATATATACACTGCAACAAATATATGCAAAACCAATATTATAGTATACTACTATTCACAAGAAGTCAAATATTGGGAATTAATTAATAATAAATAATAAATTATTACTTATAAATAAATTATATTGCCCTAATCCTGCGCATAGGGGACTCCATTGGTAAAATTCTCAATATGAAAGAGTCAAATTTTCTTCCTGTCTTATCTGGTATGCTGGTGGGCAACAAAATACAAGTGGTGTACATATTAAGAAACTATACTACAATGAATAGATTTCGTGTGACAAGTGAATGAATATATTAACAAACTAATGAACATACTGTGTATAAGTATGTCGTGGGGGGAGGGACCTAATGAATATAGGTGAAATAAAGATATCTATGCAAACTGACATAATACTGACATCAGGTGGAAAACCACAAACAATCAATCATATGGTGCCTCCCCATGTATAATTTGTAATATTGTACCGGTCAAGCACATCTGGCCACCCGATGTGTCTAGCACTATTGTTAACACGGGGGATCTATTTGTTAATGTGATGAAAGTACCCTACTAATTCATTCCCACAGGTTCATTACATCATATCTAGAATTTAAACCTTCTGGCACCCGAGTGCCCAAGGTGAATATCCAAAAAGCCTCGCGTCTAGCGAGCAGTTGGTCCAAATTGCCACCCCTAGCAGGCCTGGAGACTTTCTCAATCGCACACCATGTAAATCCTTTAAGGTTATTATCATGGTAGACTCCAAAATGTTGTACTATTGGAGTCGTGGATCTCTTAGTCGAGAAAGAGGAAAGATGTTCCCTAATCCTAGAATTCAGGTCTCTAGAGGTGAGTCCCACATATTGAATCTGGCACAATGTGCATTCAATCATATAGACTACCGATTCTGTTTTGCAATTCATGCATGAATTGATCTTATAGCTTTTCTTTGTTTTTACACTCATAAATTCTTTGGTCACCCTGGCAAAATCACAGGGCTTACACTTTCTGTGACCGCATCTATACATCCCAGTATGTCTCAGCCAAGATCCCTTCTCATCTTTCTCAGTTTTTAACAAGGTTGGCGAAAGAATGGAGCCCAAAGTGGGGCTTTTTCTGTACGCACATCTAAGTCCTGTGATTTTGCCAGGGTGACCAAAGAATTTATGAGTGTAAAAACAAAGAAAAGCTATAAGATCAATTCATGCATGAATTGCAAAACAGAATCGGTAGTCTATATGATTGAATGCACATTGTGCCAGATTCAATATGTGGGACTCACCTCTAGAGACCTGAATTCTAGGATTAGGGAACATCTTTCCTCTTTCTCGACTAAGAGATCCACGACTCCAATAGTACAACATTTTGGAGTCTACCATGATAATAACCTTAAAGGATTTACATGGTGTGCGATTGAGAAAGTCTCCAGGCCTGCTAGGGGTGGCAATTTGGACCAACTGCTCGCTAGACGCGAGGCTTTTTGGATATTCACCTTGGGCACTCGGGTGCCAGAAGGTTTAAATTCTAGATATGATGTAATGAACCTGTGGGAATGAATTAGTAGGGTACTTTCATCACATTAACAAATAGATCCCCCGTGTTAACAATAGTGCTAGACACATCGGGTGGCCAGATGTGCTTGACCGGTACAATATTACAAATTATACATGGGGAGGCACCATATGATTGATTGTTTGTGGTTTTCCACCTGATGTCAGTATTATGTCAGTTTGCATAGATATCTTTATTTCACCTATATTCATTAGGTCCCTCCCCCCACGACATACTTATACACAGTATGTTCATTAGTTTGTTAATATATTCATTCACTTGTCACACGAAATCTATTCATTGTAGTATAGTTTCTTAATATGTACACCACTTGTATTTTGTTGCCCACCAGCATACCAGATAAGACAGGAAGAAAATTTGACTCTTTCATATTGAGAATTTTACCAATGGAGTCCCCTATGCGCAGGATTAGGGCAATATAATTTATTTATAAGTAATAATTTATTATTTATTATTAATTAATTCCCAATATTTGACTTCTTGTGAATAGTAGTATACTATAATATTGGTTTTGCATATATTTGTTGCAGTGTATATATATCACGATTGTATAAGCTATTGTTTTGTATTATAAGGTGCGGTCCAGGCACTAGTGGGTTAAACTTAAACATTGTGGGCATTGGTTACAACCTGAAGGCGTGTCTTTATGTGTGCACCAATCACACTTGTTTTAACTAGTTTTAAACAGGTGTAGAGCACAGCACAGTAGGCTATGACTACGGATTTCATCCGAAACGCGTAAGCCAGACTGTGCTGCGCCTTCTACACCATGTCCTAACCTTGCTGTGTTTTGCCGTTTTTTAACTAATCAATAAAGGAATTGTTTTATGGAAGCAGCCTCCACTTTCTCTTATTGAAGCTGTCACTGTCCGGATTTTGGCTGTTTCCTGCTGTGCATTACAAGTTTGTGTACTTTGCAAAAAAGAGTGCATTGTGTGCTGTCCTACTTCCAGCAGTTCAATATTGCTAACAGGAACTGTTTTCTGCTACGTCACTGGCGGAGGGATACTGGTTTTACCGGAGGAACAGGTGTCTGGAATAAGTTGAGGCGGAGCAAGGGATCTCTGCCTCGTTCCAGAGTGAGTTTCATTGGCCAGGATTGGGCCGTGCCCCCATAGAGGCGTCCGGATAGAACCTACAGCCGTGAACGGCGATACCCGCCTTCCCCATCGGATTGGGTGAGTGAGAGCTCCACTGTCTGCATAGGAGCGAGTGAATGAGTGGTACATTAAGGAACATTGTAGTTCATGCTTTAGCACTTTGCACTTTATGAGACATCTTTTTTGCTAATTATATATTACGGACTGCCGACCATATTCTGGGTTTACTTTTCTTTGCATTTGTCTAATTTTGGTATTACCGGACATACCGATACCCAGTTTTATGATTTTGGTTCAGTCTTCCTACTAAGACTTTTGCACAGTCATGGAGGAAACACAGCAGGCCTTTTACTCACTAATGCCTGTAACTGCACGTACGACTTTGCCTACAGATTGTGAATTGATTTTCTCCGAAGATAAAGGAGTATTAGCACTGAGCACCTTGTTTGAACAAATGGAGACATTGTTATTAAAAGAGTCTAAAACCCAGTGGGATATTTGGACACTGGAGAAGTACTTGAGTCTAAGTATGATACCGAGGGGACTAAGGCTATATAAGTTTCCGACCTTTGATGTGGATGCACAAGATAAAGACTTTATAGATGCTTGGAACAGTGTACTATCTGAATGCTCTATGAGGCTTATGAAATTGCTAATACAGTATAAAAATAAGTTGTTGGATAGCATAAGAGCAGATATAAATGAATTACAGATAGAACTGAATAGGAGAAGCAGTCATAATGATTTTGCTAGATTTGATAAAACTTTGAGAGAGTTGGTTGCTAAGGGGAGGTCTGGGATCATGGAAACGAAACATACTAAATATATTAGGGACAAATATGATTATTCTAGCAATTCAGTGTATATATGGAATAAAAGTGCTAGGGGGAATTTTAGGGCGAATCAACCTAGGTTTGGCCGTAGGAGAAGGGGCAATAGAAATCGTAGTAGAAATCGTGGTAATGATGGCAAAGGTATTAACAACAAAAAGAATGTGACCTTCTCTGGTAGTGATTCAGAGGGGTCAAGTGAGGGTGAGATTATCAGTGAACAAACCCGGCTAGGGTCAGCCCATGATGATACTGCCCCTCCCAACATCATACATATCCCCCAGATAGCATATACAGATACTATGAGCACTAATCAAGGCTATTTACAACATAACTTAGTAGCAGTTAAACCTAAACAGGGTAACTACACAGAATTTGCACCTAATATGCATTTTCAAAACAGACCTGACACTCTGGCCATTAATCAGGTTTTTCCCCAGGATCAGGATGCATCAGCAGGGGGAGGGAAACAGAACAAACAGAACACACAGCCCAAAGCACATTACACAAAGAACCAGGACAAGTATCAATTGAGGGAACCCCGTCCACAGACCAAGTACAAATAATCAATTCCAAGATTGTAGGCAACGTCATCAATTTATCTTCCAAACAGCTTAGCATTGCACAATATAGTGTTTTGAATAAAGGTTTAAATTTTGCCCCTACTATAGATTTCGATGTTTTTAGAACAATCATGGATGTTAATAAATTAACACGCAATTTGACTTTAAAGAAACATTTTCATGGATTGAGTACACCTGATCATACCGATGTGTCAGTTACCCATGTTGATACTACCACTAGGGACCCTATTGATTTTGAACACAATTGTGACACCGTCACACTGCAACAGCTGCAGATTGAATCAAAGGGTAGCTCGGGTGGTCGCAACATGGGTCCCAAATTTAAAGAGAAATCCAAATTTTACCCTATTCAAAACAGGGGATCAGTCATTGAAACTTTCTACAACAGGGTTGAAAAGGATCTTTTACAACTAAAGGCCCATCAACCCCCAAGTAAATTCAATTTGTCACTTGCTGAGAAGAGTGCTTTGGCCTCTCTTAAAGAGGACAATAGCCTGGTGATAAAAAATTCTGATAAAGGGGGAATGGTTGTGGTCATGGACCGACAACAGTATATAGATGAAGGCCACAGACAATTATGTAATGAGAACAATTACCTAGTTTTACAAAGGGATCCCACCACTCACTTTCGTTCTAAACTAGCACATCTTTTAGATGATGGATTAGAACAAGGATTTGTGGATCAGGCTACAATGAACTATTTGTTAGTAGATTGTCCTAAAATACCGCTGTTCCATCATTTACCTAAGACACACAAATCCTTGGACAATGTCCAGGGACGGCCGATAGTGAGTGGCGTGGAGTCACTTCTAGGTAATTTGTCTGAGTGGTTGGATGCGATCCTTCAACCCCTTGTTGTCACTCTCCATTCTTACATTAGGGATACTAAACATATCCTTAATGTTATGGAAGAAATAAAATGGACACCACAATCTACATGGCTTACGGTGGATGCAGTGTCGCTCTATTCTAGTATCCCACACTCCAAAGGGATAGAAGCCATTGCCTTTTTTCTGGAACAAAATACTGATTACTCTGATGATTTCATTAAATACATTTTGAAGGTCACTCTTTTTCTTTTGTCGCACAATTTTTTCAAATTTGAGGATGTTTTCTATCTCCAGAGATGTGGTACCGCCATGGGGGCCAAATTTGCTCCCTCCTTTGCTAATCTCTTTCTAGGCTGGTGGGAGTTTTACCACATCTTTGGAGATAGAAACCCCTATAGGAAATGTATCTCTTTTTATAAGAGATACATAGATGATCTTCTCTTCATCTGGTCAGGTAACTCATCTGACATACAGGGATTCATTGACTATCTGAATCAAAATGAAATTGGACTTAGCTTCACCTTTGAAGTGAGTCAGAGTTCAATCAATTATTTGGACATCACCCTGGAGGGTAGTCCCAATGGCAGAATACTTTCCAGGATTTTCAGAAAATCCATTTCAGGTAATTCCTTACTCTTAGGAACAAGTTGCCATCCAAGACATGTTCCCTTTGCTATTGCAAAAGGCGAATATACACGAATCAAAAGGAATTGCACCTCCAATGAGGATTTTGATAATGAGGCAAAAAAATTGGAGACGAGATTAAAAGAAAGAAAGTACCCTAAGAAAGTGATCAAAAGGGCCAAAGAATCTGTACAAGTAATACCAAGAGAGAGCTTATTAAAAACAAAAGATAAGCACAGTACAACTAAACAGGGAATTACTTTTGTCACTACACATAGTACCCAATATCCACAAGTATGTGAGATAATTAGGAAACATTTTCCAATATTGAAGGCTGAGGACAAATTGGTTGATACAGTCCGACAAGGACTTAGATGTGTGTACAGAAAAAGCCCCACTTTGGGCTCCATTCTTTCGCCAACCTTGTTAAAAACTGAGAAAGATGAGAAGGGATCTTGGCTGAGACATACTGGGATGTATAGATGCGGTCACAGAAAGTGTAAGCCCTGTGATTTTGCCAGGGTGACCAAAGAATTTATGAGTGTAAAAACAAAGAAAAGCTATAAGATCAATTCATGCATGAATTGCAAAACAGAATCGGTAGTCTATATGATTGAATGCACATTGTGCCAGATTCAATATGTGGGACTCACCTCTAGAGACCTGAATTCTAGGATTAGGGAACATCTTTCCTCTTTCTCGACTAAGAGATCCACGACTCCAATAGTACAACATTTTGGAGTCTACCATGATAATAACCTTAAAGGATTTACATGGTGTGCGATTGAGAAAGTCTCCAGGCCTGCTAGGGGTGGCAATTTGGACCAACTGCTCGCTAGACGCGAGGCTTTTTGGATATTCACCTTGGGCACTCGGGTGCCAGAAGGTTTAAATTCTAGATATGATGTAATGAACCTGTGGGAATGAATTAGTAGGGTACTTTCATCACATTAACAAATAGATCCCCCGTGTTAACAATAGTGCTAGACACATCGGGTGGCCAGATGTGCTTGACCGGTACAATATTACAAATTATACATGGGGAGGCACCATATGATTGATTGTTTGTGGTTTTCCACCTGATGTCAGTATTATGTCAGTTTGCATAGATATCTTTATTTCACCTATATTCATTAGGTCCCTCCCCCCACGACATACTTATACACAGTATGTTCATTAGTTTGTTAATATATTCATTCACTTGTCACACGAAATCTATTCATTGTAGTATAGTTTCTTAATATGTACACCACTTGTATTTTGTTGCCCACCAGCATACCAGATAAGACAGGAAGAAAATTTGACTCTTTCATATTGAGAATTTTACCAATGGAGTCCCCTATGCGCAGGATTAGGGCAATATAATTTATTTATAAGTAATAATTTATTATTTATTATTAATTAATTCCCAATATTTGACTTCTTGTGAATAGTAGTATACTATAATATTGGTTTTGCATATATTTGTTGCAGTGTATATATATCACGATTGTATAAGCTATTGTTTTGTATTATAAGGTGCGGTCCAGGCACTAGTGGGTTAAACTTAAACATTGTGGGCATTGGTTACAACCTGAAGGCGTGTCTTTATGTGTGCACCAATCACACTTGTTTTAACTAGTTTTAAACAGGTGTAGAGCACAGCACAGTAGGCTATGACTACGGATTTCATCCGAAACGCGTAAGCCAGACTGTGCTGCGCCTTCTACACCATGTCCTAACCTTGCTGTGTTTTGCCGTTTTTTAACTAATCAATAAAGGAATTGTTTTATGGAAGCAGCCTCCACTTTCTCTTATTGAAGCTGTCACTGTCCGGATTTTGGCTGTTTCCTGCTGTGCATTACAAGTTTGTGTACTTTGCAAAAAAGAGTGCATTGTGTGCTGTCCTACTTCCAGCAGTTCAATATTGCTAACAGGAACTGTTTTCTGCTACGTCACTGGCGGAGGGATACTGGTTTTACCGGAGGAACAGGTGTCTGGAATAAGTTGAGGCGGAGCAAGGGATCTCTGCCTCGTTCCAGAGTGAGTTTCATTGGCCAGGATTGGGCCGTGCCCCCATAGAGGCGTCCGGATAGAACCTACAGCCGTGAACGGCGATACCCGCCTTCCCCATCGGATTGGGTGAGTGAGAGCTCCACTGTCTGCATAGGAGCGAGTGAATGAGTGGTACATTAAGGAACATTGTAGTTCATGCTTTAGCACTTTGCACTTTATGAGACATCTTTTTTGCTAATTATATATTACGGACTGCCGACCATATTCTGGGTTTACTTTTCTTTGCATTTGTATAGTATAACCTTATTAAATTTATTTGTATTTCAAGAAATCGCTTTAGTCTCCTCTTTATTACATACAGTTGTGCTCTCTTTTGCCTAGACTTTTAGTAACCTGTATTTTAGGTTTCTACTCTCTTGTTCATGTTGTTAGATATTTATTATTCTAGGATGCACCTGTATTTCTTGATTGATTAATTAAGAGTGCTACTTACCCTGCTTCTCTTGTATTCTGTGGAGAATACCAATCTATTCGTATCATCCTTATTTTTATCATTTCTCTTTTCAAGATTTTCGATACTGCTTTCAATGATCTCTTTGGGGTAGCCTCTTATTACAAATTTATTGCCCATCGATCTTAACCTGTCTGGTAATTTGTCAGGGTCTCTAACAACTCTCTTAGTTCATAATAACTGACTCCTAGGTATGGATTTGAAGACTGTGTCTGGGTGGAAACTCTAAGAAGGGTATTCTTATCAGTAGGCTTGGTATAGAGGTCAGACTCAATTTATTATCTTGCTTACATACCATGGTATCTAGAAAGCTGACCTCTTGTTGGGAATATCTGAGTGTAAATTTAATGCCTGTCATAGACACATTAATATCATCCACAAATTGCAACAAAGACTCCAATGAGCCCCCCCATATGCCAAAAATATTATCTATATATCTTAAAATTTATTTTTTCCAGGTCTTACAACTGTAAAACGCTTCCTTGATGAGAGTAATATGTATAATCCATTACAAATTAATTTTGTTGATGATTTATTAAGGTTGGTGCTATCTTGCAATTACTTCCTCTTTCAAGATACATACTACATGCAGAAATGAGGTACGGCAATGGGCTCCAATGTGGCCCCCTCATATGCCAATTTATTTATGAGCGGTTTTGAGAATAAATTTGTCTATAATAATCAGTTCTTTTATTGGCTGTTGTAAGCTCAGGTTAAGATATATAGACAATATTTTTGGCATATGGGGGGGCTCATTGGAGTCTTTGTTGCAATTTGTGGATGATATTAATATGTCTATGACAGGCATTAAATTTACACTCACATATTCCCAACAAGAGATCAGCTTTCTAGATACCATGGTATGTAAGCAAGGTAATAAATTGATTTCTGACCTCTATACAAAACCTACTGATAAGAATACCCTTCTTAGATATGAGAGTTTCCACCCAGTCTTGATAATGGCCTAGAGAGGGCCGAAACGCGTAGACCTGCACTGGTAAGCCTTATTTCAGTTATAGGATTGTTATCTGAACGTTCTACACATTTGTTTCTTACAGCACCTTTTATCATCCTGGCCTAGTACCTGCTGGTAACGACAGCACTAGGGGCAATTTTCACTTCACGTGATTTTTCTACACAAGTTTATTTTTGTACCCTTTTGGACATTTTTTGGGTTTTTTTTTTTTTGTATTACACTACCTCACAGGATTGACACTAATTTTGAATTTTTACTTTGTGGCACTTTTGGACTACTTCTGAGTTGATTACTTCTGAGTTTATTTTTTGGACTATTTTTTGGACTATTTAGGTGCATTATCACTTTTTTCACTGTCACCATTTCTAACCAATGTTATTATCTGAAGATCTTAATCACTGTTATAGGATTTATCTTACTGTTTTTATATATTCTTATTGAGATTTTTATTGTTATTTTTAATGTCAGTATTATAACATTTTTATGTCATTTATGCGTGGATCCATGCTATTTGTAAACATCATTTATTGACCTTGTATTAAATTTGTATTTATCTTACACTGACCTTAAATCCATTCGTCTGGCGCCTGGGCATATTTTTCATTTTTCATTTCAGTTTCCACCCAGACACAGTCTTCAAATCCATACCTAGGAGTCAGTTATTACGAACTAAGAGAATTGTTAGAGACCCTGACAAATTACCAGACAGGTTAAGATCGATGGGCAATACATTTGTAAAAAGGGGCTACCCCAAAGAGATCATTGAAAGCAGTATTGAAAATCTTGAAAAGAGATAGGATAAAAATAAGGATGATACGAATAGATTGGTATTCTCCACAAAATATAGTGACAGAAGCAAAGATATTTTTCAGGGAGTGAGAAAGCATTGGTACCTCCTATCTAAATTTAATCCGGAGGTTAAATCCTTTAAACTACCCCCTATGCCATCTTACCGATGGGTAAAAAACCTTAGGGATAACCTAGTCAAAGCAGAGGTTGGTACCACTAAATCACACAGTATAAATTATTTAACTACCCCTAATAAGGGTTGTTACCCTTGTTTACATTCTAGCCCAAAATGATAAAAGGAAACAACTGACTATCAATGGCTTATACACATGCCAAACTGAGTATGTTAGCTACCTTCTTAAATGCCTGTGTGGGCTGTGTTACGTTGGCAAGACCACCCAAGCTGCCAGGGATAGATTTAGCCAGCATAAAGCCTCTATTAAATCTAAGGATATGGTCCTACCAGTCTCTGTACATTTTACACAGATGGGTTACACTGTTAGCCAGCTCCGTTTTCAGGTAATTGACCACATCCCTCAACATAGGAAGGAGGTAATAGGAAACTTAAATTGAAACAAAAGGAGGTCTGGTGGATTAAACATCTTAATACACTACACCCGCATGGTCTGAATAGGGATTATGATTTATATTTGTTTTCATAAATTTATTTTTTTCTTAGGGTAATGTGTTCTGGTACCACTAGGGGTCACTATTCATTGTAATCCCAATGAAACCTGGATAGGTATGGGTTAATCCAATTAAATGCACAGGATGGAACCTGATTGGTCCAGATACCCTTTTTATTGTGTGTGTTTAGATGTTTTTAACTATGCATGATTAAGGACCATGTAGGTCTGAAACGTCGCTTTTAAAGGTTGTTTGTATCCTTAATAAAGAATTATCAACATTGACAAATATTGAGATATTGTGGTGCTGTCACACTTATATATTATATATATAACTCCTTAGTAGAGAAAACACTCACTGGACTTCTTAAAGATGCAACAAATAACTTTTATTACAAAGTCATAATGTTTCGTGTACCGGACCGGTCCCTTTATCAAATGATACACACCAAGAAATATGCATAACATCCCTCCTTAAAACCCACCTTATATATCTAAACCATATCACTAATAATGATTAATACACCAATGATACCTAGCCCCCATTGAAACCATGCTGGTTTTGCATGTACCGCCGCAGACCTCCGTGACGTGATGATGTCATCATGACATGAAGCATTGGATTCGTCAGCATGCCCTAGGAGTGGGCGGGTTCTCAATTTACCTGTGACAATTTTCGACACTGCTCATGAGACACTCAATTTCTCCATGAGGAGATGTTGTGATTTTGTAAAATTGGAGAAGTCCCTACCATTTCAACATACAGAACCACCTAGGATGGCATATCGGAGGGTATGTAATCTAAGAGACATCTTAGATTAATCCGATCCAGTGAATTGTTACTGTAAGACTACATGGCTACAGTCTAGTAAGAAAGGCTGCTTCCAGTGCGGCAACTGTGTAACATGCAACAGCATGATGAGGGGTTCCTCATTCCAACACCCTCACCTGAACCAAAGATTTAAGATCCACCATTGTATGACATGTACGAGTGACTATGTCATCTATTTACTCATCGGTCCGTGCTCCCTTTTTTATGTTGGGAAAACCATAACATCGTTCAGAGATCGTATGGCAAACCACAGGTGTGTGATCAGGGAAGCCATTGATAAAGGCGACTCTGAACAACCAGTCGCTAGGCACTTTTGTCAGAAGAAACATAGTGCTGCAAGTCTGAAAATTATGCTAATTGATGATATACCTCCCATGTCTAGAGGGGGCGACAGGGCAAAAACCCTATAGAGAAGGTAAACCAAATGGATCTATACTTTGGACACTATAATGCCTAACGGTCTTAATACCCACTTGGATTTCAGCCCCTTCTACCATTAGCCTCTGAAGATGGGACTCTGATGATCATATGGCTGTCATATATATACTGACGATGACATGCTACACTTCTTTAAGTGTCACTCATTATGCATGAAGATAAACTGTCTCTATGTCCTCTGTACCTTGTCTACTGTACTCCATTAGACATGAAGTAATACTGTGTGCTTCTCTACTTATATAGGTTTAGGTTTATACGTGCCCAACACGTTACACATGTATATATGTTTATGTTTTTTTTAGTCTAGCCCAATTCGTTTACATATTGATTTCATATGTGTTCTGCGTTATACACTTGCCGATGACATCAGTATGTGTATATACTTGTGAAGTTCAACAGGTGACAGCTGTCACTTTAGATCCCGCCCACTCCTAGGGTGTGCTGACGAATCCGATGTATCACGCTGTGATGACGTCATCACGTCATGGAGGTCTGCAGCGGTACACGCGAAACCAGCATGGTTTCAATAGGTGCTAAGTATCATTGGTGTATTAATCATCATTAGTGATATGGTTTAGATATATACGGTGGGTTTTAAGGAGGGATGTTATGCATATTTCTTGGTGTATATCATTTGACAAAGGGACCGGTCCGGTACCCGAAACGTTATGACTTTGTAATAAAAGTTATTTGTTGCATCTTTAAGAAGTCCAGTGAGTGCTTTCTCTACTAAGGGGTTGGATTAAAAACTTGTTAGCACCGTGGTCATTATAAACAGATGAGGAGTGCATATCTTTGAAGGATATATTTAAAAGTTTCCAATTTACTTCCATTATCAAATTTGCTTCGTTCCCATGTTATTCTGTGTTGAAGAGATACCTAGGTAGGCATCTGGAGCACTACATGGCAGGAAATAGTGCTGTCATCAAGTGCTCTTACAAATGGATAACATTCCTGCAAAACTGCTGTCTGCCATATAGTGATCCAGATGCATGTATGCTCCTGAGGTCCCTTTTTATCAGCAAAAGATACCAATAGAACAAAGAAAATTTGATAATAGAAGTAAATTAGAAAGTTGTTTAAAATCAAATGCTTTTGTTTGATAGTTTGTTTTGTTTTTGGTTGATGTTGTTTCTTTTGTTTTTTTGTGTTAGAAAAAGATATCTTTTCAGGGACAAGGAAGCCATCAGGGTAACTGCAAAAACTTATTATAGAAGCAGGATGTTAGGTTGTTGTTGTCCTTTAATTTTCGGGGAATTTAGCTATGGTTGATAAAACTGGATGTGTAAACTACCCCCAACAATGTAAATATAAAGAAAATGTCTTCTTTTTATTCTTTTGTACCCTGAACTGAAATATCAATAAAATAAATATATAAAAAAAAAAAAAGATTGAATGCTCCATCTGAATCATGAAAGAACAATTTTGGGTTTCATGTCCCTAAACTAATGCAAAAGTTTGCACTGGAAAATGCTGTTTTCTTGCAATAACGTTGTCTTTATTTTAATTTTTTATTTTACTTTCTAACAGTACTCCTCATTGCATTGTTACCTTGTTAAGGGAAAGTTTGCCCAAAAACTTTCTCCCCCAAATATCTATATATACAGATGTTTATTTTTTTTTTCTTTGGGGGGGCTTCATGGATTCTTGCACTGGGGCCCTTAGATTTCTAGTTACGCCTCTGTGTAAATATATATATGTATATGCTAATATATAGTACATATATATTTACAGGGAGCATACAGTTTCCTATAGACTGGAATGTTAAGGCACTTTTGAGCCACCAACTTTAGCCCCCAAAAACTGCTAAGTGCAGTTTTTTTTTATTAAGAATTAAAATATTTTCTATGTATTGCTATAGAAGCTAACACTATATTTCGGGGGCAATTGGAGGACATTTAGAAAATTAATCGGAGGTCTGACTTCTGGTTAATTTTCTGAGTTCTTATAGCTACCGCAAGCTCATGGTAGCAATAACCAGCCACTTGTAATTTGCCTGTTTGAGGACGCAGAATAAATTAGTGCTCCACTTAAAGGCAAGATTAAACTGAAAATTAAAGCAACGTGAAACCCAAAAATGTATTTCATGATTCAGATAGAGCTTAACATTTTAAACATCTTCCAATTTACTTCTGTTATTAATTTTGCTTCATTCTCTTGGTATCATTTATTGAAGAAGAAGCAATTCACTACTGGAAGCTAGCTGTACACATCAGTAAGCCAGATAGCTCCTTAGCTTACCTAGGTATGCTTTTCAACAAAGGATAATAAAGAATAAAGCAAATTAGATGATAATAATAGTAAATTTGCAAGTAGTTTAAAATTGTATACTCTATCTGAATCATAAAAGGCAAACAAAATGGGTTTTATGTCCCTTTAATTAAGCATCACTCCACCTATATTTTCCACAATTTGGTTAATAGGTGTTCCTACCATTAACATTTATAGTTGTGTGGGGTGCGCAATGCATGATATCTAACACATGTAGCACATGAAATGTCAACCACTGGCACCATAGAAAAACGATAATTACAACCACAGCATTTCAGAAACATACACACAAATTTGTCTATGTAAATGCTAGTAATTGTAAAATATTTGCACATCCATATTGTAATGGTAAAGTAATCTTTCTGGATAGAACAAGAGTTGTCTAGAAAAGATGGGACTTCTGGGACGTTTTAGAGATGTGGTTAGGATTTTCCATCTACATTTAGGGACCAATTTATCAAAGTGCAGCGGACATGATCTTCTGTAGCGTATCATGTGCACCGCACATCGATAAATGCAGACAGTATACACTGTCTGCATTTATCATTGCACAAACAATGAACAAGCAAGGGGGTGTCAATCAACCCGATCGTATC